>NC_135817.1:86619030-86708723 GCF_964213995.1 Mustelus asterias
TTTACAAAGGGTCGTCTAGACTCGAAACGTCAGCTCTTTTCTCTCCTTACAGATGCTGCCAGACCTGCTGAGTTTTTCCAGCATTTTCTCTTTTGGAAGAAATTCCACAACACTAGGTTAAAGTCCAACAGGTTTATTTGGAATCATGAGCTTTCGGAGTGCTGCTCCTTCACCAGATGAGGGGCATAGACAAGGTAGATAGTCAATATCTTTTCCCAAAGGTAGGGGAGTCTAAAACTAGAGGGCATAGGTTTAAGGTGAGAGGGGAGAGATACAAAAGTGTCCAGAGGGGCAATTTTTTCACACAGAGGGTGGTGAGTGTCTGGAACAAGCTGCCAGAGGTAGTAGTAGAGGCGGGTACAATTTTATCTTTTAAAAAGCATTTAGATAGTTACGTGGGTACGATGGGTATAGGGGGATATGGGCCAAATGCGGGCAATTGGGATTAGTTGAGGGGTTTTTTAAAAAAAGGGCGGCATGGACAAGTTGGGCCGAAGGGCCTGTTTCTATGCTGTGTACCTCTATGACTCTATGAGTGACCTGATGAAGGGGCAGCGCTCGAAAGCTCGTGATTCCAAATAAACCTGTTGGACTTTTGCCTGGTGTTGTAAGACTTCTTACTGCATTCTTCTAAACGCCAGTGAATATAATCCTAACCGATTTAATCTCTCCTCATGTGACAGACTTGCCATCCCAGGAATCAGCCTGGTAATCCTTCGCTGTACAGCAAAACATCCCTATCCCCATATTCAAATCATCCCTCACCCCTCACACTCCCTTCACCCTCCACCCACTCTCAGGCTCCTCCTGCTCCCTATACCAGGCTCTTCCCTTCCAGCCACCACTCAGGTCTCCACATGCCCCCTATGACAAGCTTTGCCCTTCTACCCATCCCCAACCCTCCACACATACCTTATGCCAGGCTCTGGCATATTCACACCCAATGTACACCTTCTACAACCAATGAACGCCACAGTGCAATGTAGAATCATGGAAGTAAAAACTCTGACAAATGTAATCCATTAATCACTTCATGGGTGGCACAGTGGTTAGCACTGCTGCCTCGCAGGTTTGGGTCACTGTCTGTGTGGAGTCTGCACATTCTCCCTGTATCTACGTGGGTTTCCTTCGGGTGCTCCAGTTTCCTCCCACAGTCCGAACAGTTAGGTACATTGGCCATGCTAAATTCTCCCTCAGTGTACCCGAACAGGCGCCCCCAGTGGTGACTAGGGGATTTTCACAGTAACTTCATTGCAGTGTTAATGTAAGCCTACCTGTGACACTAATAAATAAACTTGAACTCTTCCTCCAATTTCCCTCCTGGCTTAGGTCACTATCTGTGTGGAGTTTGCACATTCTCCCCGTGTCTGCATGGGTTTCCTCCGGTTTCCTCCCACAGTCTGAAAGATGTGCTGGTTAGGTGCAGTGACCCGAACAGGCGCCAGACTGTGTCGACTAGGGGAATTTCACAGTAACTTCATTGCAGTGTTAATGTAAGCCCTACTTGTGACTAATAAATAAAATTTAACTTCAAACTTTACGAATTGAATTTAAATTGCACCAGTTGCCCTGGTGGGATTTGAACCTCTGTCCACACAGCATCAGCCTGGGGTGCTGGATGACTGGTCTAGAGACATCCTCACTCTGCAATCATTCTCAAAGACGTGCTGGTTAGGGTGCATTGACCCAAACAGGTGCCAGACTGTGGCGAGTAGGGGATTTTCACAGTAACTTCATTGCAGTGTTAATGTAAGCCTTACTTGTGACTAACAAATAAACTTTAACTTTTTATTTATCATCCAGCCCCTCCAACCTTCAGTTGCTTGCCTTCAGTTCTATCCTCTCGAATATCCCCAACACGCATCGCAGTATCACTGGTGGCTGTGCTTTGAGCTGCCAAGACACAAAGTTCTGGAATTCCTTCCATAACTCTCCCCTCTAAGGTACAACTGAAAATCCCCATGAAAGTTTATTGGTCACCTGTCCTAATAGCTACTTACATGGCTGGGTGTCAGGTTTTTGTGGAGTTACACTCCTTGGAAGCAATGAGGGATTTATTTTATTCGCAAGGCACGCGTTGGTTTTGCTGTTGTTTAAGTACTCTCTGTCCCTCTCACCCTGATTCACCACAAGACTACACATGATACTGGCATGTGCTCAAGCAGTGCGATGGGAGATCGACCAGCAACCAAAATAAACTGGAGGCTGGAGCCTCCGTCACAATTTCACCTCATTTACTTCTCAATTTTATGAGAACTTGTATTTTCCTTTCATACATTGGATGGCGCACAGACATTTAATCCAGACCCCGCTAGGTTTCCCAAACAAGGCAGTGGGTCACTTCAGGGCAGCCACTTTGCCGTGGGCCTGGAGTTGCCTCTCGGCCCAGGAGGGCAGCTTTCTTTCCCTCAGGGACTTCAGTGAACCAGTTGGATTTTGACAACAACCCAATGGTTTTACGATCCGTTCGACTGAATTCAAATCCTCAAACTCATCATCGTGGGATGTGAATTCCTACACAGGAAATAGGAGCAGGAGTCGAGCACACGGCCCATCGAACCTGTCCCTCCATTCAATATGATCATGGCCAATTGCAGAATCATAGAATCCCTACAGTGCAGAAGGAGGCCATTCAGCCCATTGAACCTGCCCTGACAACAATCCCACCCAGGACCTATCCCCGTAACCCCACGTAAGTACCCCGCTAATCCCCCTGTCACTAGGGTCAATTTAGCATGGCCAATCCACTTATCCTACACATCCTTTGGACTGTGGGAGGAAACTGGAGCACCCGGAGGAAACCCACACAGACATGGGGAGAAAGTGCAGACTCCACACAGACAGTGACCCAAGCCGGGAATCGAACCCAGGTCCTTAGCGCTGTGAGGTAGCAGTGTTAACCACTGTGCCACTTTCCTGCCCATTCCCCATATCCCTTAATTCCCTGAGAGGCCAAAGGTCTGCCTTTCCCAGCCTTAAATATGTTCAAGAAAGGAGCATCCACAACCCTCTCGGGTCGAGGATCTCACATCTTCCCAATCCTTTGAGTGAAATAATTTCTCCTCTGCCCTGTCCTAAATAATGACCCCCCCCCCCTCCCTGTGTCCCCGTGCTTCAGATTCTCCGACCATTGGAAACAATCTCTCAGCACCTATCCTATCAAAGTCCCTCATGATTTTGTAGGTTTCAGTGAGGCTGCCTCTCATTCGACTAAACTCCAGAGAATATAAACCCAATTTTCTCAGCCTCTCCTCGTAGGACAACCCCATCCGATGGCTCAATTTAGTGAACAACTGCAACGTTCCCAATGCAAGTGTATTTTTTCTGAAACGTGGATACCTCCTGGATTGCAAACCCTATAACTAGAACTCTACTGGAACCTCAGGCCCAGGGCGTGTTTGTAAAACACTTTGAACAGTTTAAGCAGACAGCCCTGAAAGCTGTATCAGAGAGAAGTCTGGGACAAAGGTGATCAATGATTGCAGAAGGAAATTGGATGACCACTTGAGGGAAATAAACTTGAAAACTGCGGGGAACTAGACTGACTAGACTGTTCTTCCATTTGAAGACGGAGGTTAGGAGAAATGTTTCCTCTCAGAGGGGCATTAGTCTGTGGAATCTTCTTCCCCAGAGAGCAGTGGGGGCAGGGTCATTGAATTCATTCAAGGCTGAGTTAGAGAGCTTTTTGATGGACAAAGGTGGGGTAGTGAGAGGGAGTCAAGGGGTATGGGGATGGGGAGATAGGAGAGTGCAATTGAGGCCACAACCTGATGAGCCGTGATCTTATCGAATGGCAGAGCAGTACTAGAGGACCAAACGGCCTATATTCCCATCTTTCCATGGGGGGCTGCCAATGAATCAATGGGCCAAATGGCCTCCTGTGCTATTAGGGTCCTAGATAGAGTGGAGTTGAAGAGGATGTTTCCACTAGTGGGAGAGACCAGGGCACAACCTCAGAGTGAAGGGACGCTCCTTAAAAACTGAGATGAGGAGGAATTTCTTCAGCCAGAGGGTGGTGAATCTGTGGAACACTTTGCCGCAGAGGAGGCCGGGTCATTGAGTGCCTTTAAGACAGAGATAGATAGGTTCTTGATCAATAAAGAGGAATCAAGGATTCCGGGGAGAAGGCAGGAGAATGGGGATAAGAATCCTATCAGCCACGATTGAATGGCGGAGCAGACTCGATGGGCTGAATAGACAAATTCTGCTCCTATAACTTATGGTCTTCGGGCTCCATGAGTCTCAATGGATACGGGGTCTGTTTTGTTGTATTTGACAAGGATATTGCACTCATTAATAATCTTATGAGGGGAATCCCATACCCCGGAAGCACCTTCCACACAGGAATGCCTGATCCATTGCCAAAGCCACCACCATCTTCTCAGGAGTTGTCAATAAATGTTGTCCTTGCCACCGTCTCAAAAGTTCGAGGGGGAAAATTCCACTGCCTGGTTGTGGATTGGCACTGCCTCTCTGCAGAGGGTGGGATGTAAGAGTTATGAAGGAGAAACAAAAGACATTGCTTCACCTGCTTTAAGCAGATCACAGTCTTTTTCCTATCAGGAGGTGATTAGGTTTTACCATCTGAAGGTGGAGCCTGTCCCCTGGGGTGTGAGCCGGGCTCCAGGGTGGTATCAATCATCCAGTCCCGGAGGGGGCAGCTTCTCTGGCAACCTTGCACGGTGGACGGCTTGCAGAGTGACAACCTCAACGGTACAAATTAGTCCTCATTAATTAAGGTTGGAGGCAATCGGCTCAGCACTCTCCAGTGTTCACACCTTCTCACTTGTCCCTCCGGGGGGGGTGAATAGTGCGTGGGAGAAATCCAAAGAGAATTTGCGAGAACCATCTTTCCAATGAGATCTGCCCTTTGGGGTGGATGTTAAACGATCCCACGGCCAATATTTCTGAAGAAAAAGAGAGGTGTTCTCTCCAGGCTGATATTCGTCCCTCAACCAAAATCACTGAAAAAAGGCAGCTTATCTGTTCATTTACACATTGTTGCTTGTGGGATCCTGCTGTGCGCAAATTGGCTGCCACATTTCCTACATCGCAACAGTGACTACAGCTAAAAGATAACTCATTGTCTGCAAAGTGCATTGAGACCTCCTGCCGTTCTGACAGGTGCTATATAAATGTAGGTCTTTCTTCGCCACGTTCATGTCTACAATCGGCACTCTGCCATGTTTCTCCCCATTTAACCTCAATCAACGGAATCATTTCATGGTTACATTTGGGAAGGAGGCCATTCGGCCCATCTTATCTGTGCTGGCCCTCTGCAGGAGCAATCCCCACTCCCCTACCTATTCCCTTTAGCCCTGATCCAACTGCTTTTAAGAGCCTGAACTGACCTTGCCTCCACCACACTCTTAGGCAGCACATTCCAAAGTGTAGAATCATCGAACCCCCACAGTGCCATTTGGCCCATCACGTCTGTACCGAACCTCCAACACAAGGGTCCCGCTCAGACACCAACTTTTACAGATACACCATAGAAAGCATTCTTTCTGGTTATATCACAGCTTGGTTTGGCTCCTGCTCTGCCCAAGACCGCAAGGAACTACAAAAGGTTGTGAATATAGCCCAATCCATCACGCAAACCAGCCTCCCATCCATTGACTCTGTCTACACTTCCCGCTGCCTCGGAAAAGCAGCCAGCATAATTAAGGACCCCACGCACCCCGGACATTCTCTCTTCCACCTGCTTCGGTCAGGAAAAAGATACAAAAGTCTGAGGTCACGTACCAACTGACTCAAGAACAGCTTCTTCCCTGCTGATGTCAGACCTTTGAATGGACCTACCTTGCATTAAGTTGATCTTTCTCCACACCCTAGCTATGACTGTAACACTATATTCTGCACTCTCTTGTTTCCTTCTCTATGAACGGTATGCTTTGTCTGTATAGCGCGCAAGAAACAATACTTTTCACTGTATGTTAATACATGTGACAATAATAAATCAAGTCAAATCAAACCCTGTAACCCCACGTATTTACCCCACTAATCCTGGGACACTAAGGGGCAATTTAGCATTGTCAATCAACCTAATCTGCACATCTTTGGACAAATCCTAACTACTCGCTGTGTAAAGAAGTTTTTTCTCATGTCACCATTAATTCTTTTGCCAATTAGCTTAAATCAGTGTCCTCTCATTCACAATCTTTCCACCAATGGGAACAGTTTCTCCTTATCTACTCTGTCCCAGGCCCCCTCATGATTTTGAACATCTCTATCAAGCCTCCTCTTCGCCTTCTCCTCTCCATGGAGAACAGTCCCAACCTCTCCAATCTATCCTCATACTGGAGATCCTCATCTGTACCTCAGAACACTCCATTCCAGAGTGACTAATGGGGGGAAAAAAAATTCCATTAGTCAGAGAGAAACAAAGCCCTTTTCTTTTTAATTCCACACCTTCAAGATAACAAAACCTTCTCAGAAGCCGAATACATTCCAATGAGAATGGAATCCACTTTCGCCACAAAACATATGTCTGCAGCCCTGGGAATAGTTATGGGATTGGGAACGGCCTTTTGGGTCAAGAGGTCAGATCCTCAGGATCAATACCATTGCCCTTCAGGTAATTGTAACTGTGGCAGAGATTGAATTAAGTTTCAACAGTCCCGGGGACAAGACCGATCCCCCGGGGGTCAGACATGACCTTGAGGTCAAACCTTTCAAATCAATGTAAAATTGGGGCCGATGATGCAGATAGTTTAGCACCATCGTCCACTCAACTGGGATTAAGGCTTTCAGTCGTGAGTGCTGGGTTACAATGCTTCACTTGACAAGCAAACCCTCAGCATTGCTGCAGTTGGGTTTCCAGGATCTCCTGGCTCATCCCTGAAGCGGCACTGTTACTCACCAACACCAATGTTCGCCTTTCTTCAGAAGGGTGGAGATTAGGAGGCGGAATATTTGAGATTACCTCACAGGCTTCAACCAAGTAAACTGTGCAAAGACTTCAGGAGTGGGCCATCAGAAGGGATAACCTTGTACCCAAGTGGTCATTGAGTTCTGGTATATATGGTTATAGTAGTAATGTGGCTGTATTGTTGGTCTAGGAAACTAGATTGTGATGAACTGGAGGGATTAGTGGGGTAAATATGTGGGGTTACGGGAATAGAGCGTGGATGGGATTGTTGTTGGTGCAGGCATGATGGGCCGAATGGTCTCCTTCTGCGCTGCAGGGATTCTATGAAAGGTAACAGATTTGGAACGTTAACTCTTACTTTCGGAGGCAATGGCCTAGTGATATTATCGCTAGATTATTAATCCAGCAACTCAGCTAATGTTCCGGGGACCCGGGTTTGAATCCCACCAGATGCTGGAATTTGAATTCAATAAAGAAAATCTGGAATTAAGAATCTATTGACGACCATGAAACCATTGTCGATTGTCGGAAAACCCATTTGGATCACTAATGTCCTTTGGGGAAGGAAATCTGCCGTCCTTACCCGGTCTGGCCTACGTGTGACATCCAGAGCAACAGCAATGTGGTTGACTCGCAACTGCCCCTCAGGCAACTAGGGATGGGCAATAAATGCTGGCCAGCCAGTGACGCCCATGTCCCACGATTGAATGAAAAAAAAGAATAAATACTTCTGCCACAACAGATACTGGCAGACCTATTGAGTATTTCCAGTGTTTTTCGTTTCTACTGCAGCAACCCAGAGGCCTCGACTTGAGATGTGAGTTCAAATCCCAGTAGAATCATTGCTGGAATTTAAATTCAGCCAACTAACTAACCCCAGATGAAAAAACTAGGCTCAGTAATGGTGACCACAAAACTGCTGGACTGTCAGAAAAACCCACCTGGTTCATAAGAACATAAGAACTAGGAGCAGGAGTAGGCCATCTGGCCCCTCGAGCCTGCTCCGCCATTCAATAATATCATGGCTGATCTTTTTGTGGACTCGGCTCCACTTACCCGCCCACTCACCATAACCATTAATTCCTTTCCTGTTCAAAAATCTATCTATCCTTGCCTGAAAAACATTCAATGAGGTAGCGTCAACTGCTTCACTGGACAGGGAATTCCACAGATTCACAACCCTTTGTGTGAAGAAATTCCTCCTCAACTCAGTCCTAAATCTGCTTCCCCTTATTTTGAGGCCATGCCCCCGAGTTCCAGTTTCACCCGCCAGTGGAAACAACTTCCCTGCTTCTATCTTATCTATTCCCTTCATAATCTTATATGTTTCTATAAGATCTCCCCTTCACTAATAGCCTTTCAAGAAAAGAAATCTGAATCCTTACTGGCGACCTCAGGCCCACAGCAATGTGACTGACTCTGAAATGACCTTGTGAGTCACCGACTGTAGCAACTGCTACGAGAAACTATAACCATCACCACAAAGATTGCAGTGTTCACCAGCACTTTCTTACGGGTAATAGGGCTGAGTAATAAATACTGGCCCTGCGGTTTTGTAAGAAAGTTTTCAAGTTTATTTATTAGTGTCACAAGTCAGCTTACATTAACACTGCAGTGAAGTTACTGCGAAAATCCCCCAGTTGCTACACTCCGGCGCCTGTCCGGGTACACTGAGGGAGAATTTAGCATGGCCAATGCACCCTAACCAGCACGTCTTTCAGATTGTGAGAGGAAACCGGAGCACCCGGAGGAAACCCACGCAGACACGGGGAGAACGTGCAGACTCCACACAGACAGTGACCTTAGCCGGGAATCGAACCCAGGTCCCTGGCGCTGTGAGGCAGCGGTGCTAACCACTGTGCCACCGTGCCACTCCATGAAAATGAGAAAAGCGAGGGAGAGTTACAGAGTTAATTCCAGACTTGGAGTCTAAGTAGCTGGAAGCATTGCCCCCAGTGGTGGAATTAACCTAAGCAGGGTGCTCAAGGGGCCAGTGTCTCACAGTAATGCTGCTGCCTTTATTCGGAATGCAATGTGTTACAGTTCACTCAGTGAGTCGAAGCTGCTGTGGCAACATGCGCGTTGTCATCTGGAGTTGTGGATAGTGATGGCAGAGGCTCCATCATCCTTTCCATCACGTGGCTAACCAGGAACCTCTCCTGCGCTTACCAAATGTCATCAGCACAAGTTGGGCTTCGAGGGTTAATATACAACCTGTTGGCTGCGTTATGAATGCACCTTTCTTGGTGAACAAGTTCTGGGGTGGGACTCGAACCCTAACTTCTGACAATGCACCACATGGCCCCCCATCAGTTATGTAGCACATATGTATATATATATATTCAAATGCATGTGGCAATGAATAGAGTCCCTGGAATTTTCCCTGGAACTCTTTCTAAAACAGTGCTGTAAGTATGGTGAGACAAAGAGAGTTTCCAATGTTGTATGGTGAAGTTACAATACCCAAATCATAGAATTATAGAATCCCTACAGTATGAAAGAGGTCATTCGGTCCATCAAGTCTGCACTGGCCATGATCTCATCCAGGCCCTATCCCCTTAATCCCAAGTTTTTACCCTGCTAATCCCCCTGACACTCTGGGGCAATTTAGCACGGCCAATCAACCTAACCTGCACATCTTTGGGGTGTGGGAGGAAACTGGAGCACCCGGAGGAAACCCACGCAGACACGGGGAGAACGTGCAAACTCCACACAGACAGTGACCCAAGGCTGGAATTGAACCTGGATCCCGGGCGCTGTGAGGCAGCACTGTGCCACCATGCCGCCCAATCCGAAGCAATTCCACGGAAACGATGGACCTTTGATTCTGGGCAGCTCCAGCTTTGTCCGCAGGGTCTTGGTCACAGATAGCTGGTACTCGGGAAGCTGTTTTCCCAGGTGGTGACACAGAGAGGCTCCCGCTCAGCATGTACAGACTGGGCCATTACCCTTCCCCCTTCTCACTTACCTCCCTCTCCAGGTGTCTAAACAGAGCTGCAATGAACGCAGGCGGTTTCGGTGCCATTCCATGCAAACAGCTGCCTGTCCTGTTGCAAGGTGCTCAATCTTTAAAACCCTCCCTCGATTTGCAAAGTGCTTGCTTTCCAAAGGAGAGGGCTTGTTAACCCTTTCATTTGTGGTTTACAAAACTTTGAGATGTACTTCTTGCCTTCTGGTCCCCGTGCAGCACACAGGCAATGCACCAAAACCACCTGAATCTTGAGGAAATCAGTAGGAAAGCCAAGAATGAACAGGTCACCAGTCTCTGTAGAAACATTCGCCGTGGTTAGGGTTGCCAACTCTCCAGGATTGGCCTGCAGTCACCAGGCCAATTGACTTCAGGAAGCCCAGTGGAGAACATGCCCCCGTCTACATCAATGAGGATGAAGTCGAAATGGTCGAGATTTTCAAGTTTTTAAGTGTCCAGATCACCAACAACCTGTCTTGGTCCCCCCCATGCCGACACTATCGTTAAGAAAGCCCCACCAACGCCTCTACTTTCTCAGAAGACTAAGGAAATTTGGCATGTCTGCTACAACTCTCACCAACTTTTTCAGATGCACCAGAGAAAGCATTCTTTCTGGTTGTATCACAGCTTGGTATGGCTCATGCTCTGCCCAAGATCGCAAGAAACTACAAAAGGTTGTGAATGTAGCCCAATCCATCACGCAAACCAGCCTCCCATCCATTGACTCTTTCCACACTTCCCGCTGCCTCGGAAAAGCAGCCAGCATAATCAAGGACCCCACGCACCCCGGACATTCTCTTTTCCATCTTCTACCGTCGGGAAAAGTCTGAGGTCACGTACCAACCAACTCAAGAACAGTTTCTTCCCTGCTGCCATCAGACTTTTGAATGGACCTACCTCGCATTAAGTTGATCTACACCCTAGCTATGGCTGTAACACTACATTCTGCACTCTCTTGTTTCCTTCTCTATGAACGGTATGCTTTGTCTGTACAGTGCGCAAGAAACAATACTTTTCAATGTATGTTAATACATGTGACAATAATAAATCAAATCAAAGGTATTGAAGACCAATCTTTGGGACACTGCAGTGCGCACTCCTGGAAAAAAATCGTTGGGACATTCAAAAAATTCTTATTTTCTTTGAACATTCCTCTTTGCCAGATATAAAAGTATGGACAGTGAGGGAAAAATGGCTCTTTGGCTGAGAGACAAGCTTCATACAACTGGGTAATGAGCCTCTATGCTTTCCAATTGGTGTAGGAAGGCCATACGTCACAAGGGTGGATGTTTTGGCCGACTCATGGCTGGAGTGTGGGGACAAATCATGTGATGGGAAGTTCAGAATCTAGCCAGCAACCCTCGCCACAGCTGGACGGAGGCACTGGGCGTAAACATCTGCATCATTGAGAAGAAAAGGATGGTCCCAGAGGCAAGTTTGAAGAATATATAACAAAAGGGAAAATGTTGGAAAATCTCAGCAGGTCTGGCAGCATCTGTAAGTCCAACATGGACTTTAACCTGGTGTTGTGAGACTTCTTACTGTGTTTATCCCAGTCCAATGCCGGCATCTCCACATCATAACATCTGTAAGGAGAGAAAAGAGCTGATGTTTCGAGTCCAGATGACCCTTTGTCAACGCAAACTGGGGGAACAGCATCTCATCTTCTGGCTGGGCACTTTACAGCCTTCCGGTCTCAACATTGAATTCAACAACTTCAGACGATTTGCTCCACACCACCTCGACCCCCTTTGTTTTCATTCTATTTTATTTAATTTTTTACTGTTTTCTATCTTTTATTTCTTTATTGTCTTTCTTCATTTTTCTTCCCCCCTCCCCCACTCTTTCCCCCTACGTCATCCCCTTTCTCTTACCTTTTCTCCCCCCACTTCCCCTTTTCTACATTTCACCTCTGTCCCATTCCCCCCACCCCCTCCAACACCTCCATCTTACAGCTCACAGTTTCTCTGCCGTTTGGCCATTCACACCCTTTATTCTCTCTATGGGCTGCCATTAGCAGTCTTTTCCCCTGGTTTCTGTGGCTATGACTCATCTTTCATTCCCTCCCCCTGCAGTATAAATATCTATGGTAGTCATGATGTGGAGATGCCGGCGTTGGACTGGGGTAAACACAGTAAGAAGTTTAACAACACCAGGTTAAAGTCCAACAGGTTTATTTGGTAGCAAAAGCCACACAAGCTTTCGAGGCTCTGAGCCCCTTCTTCAGGTGAGTGGGAATTCTGTTCACAAACAGAACTTATAAGACACAGACTCAATTTACATGAATAATGGTTGGAATGCGAATACTTACAACTAATCCAGTCTTTAAGAAACAAAACAATGGGAGTGGAGAGAGCATCAAGACAGGCTAAAAAGATGTGTATTGTCTCCAGACAAGACAGCCAGTGAAACTCTGCAGGTCCACGCAACTGTGGGAGTTACAAATAGTGTGACATAAATTCTGATTCTAGGATCGCATGATAAAGACTCAGGAGGAAAAAAGCAGAAATATTTATGTGAAATAGTGTGACATAAACCCAATATCCCGGTTGAGGCCGTCCTTGTGTGTGCGGAACCTGGCTATCAGTTTCTGCTCCGCGACTCTGCGCTGTCGTGTGTCGCGAAGGCCGCCTTGGAGAACGCTTACCCGAATATCAGAGGCCGAATGCCCGTGACCGCTGAAGTGCTCCCCAACAGGAAGAGAACAGTCTTGCCTGGTGATTGTCGAGCGGTGTTCATTCATCCGTTGTCGCAGCGTCTGCATAGTTTCCCCAATGTACCATGCCTCGGGACATCCTTTCTTGCAGCGTATCATGGTGAACAATCACTGAAACAACTCTATGATGACATCAACAAGTTCCATCCCACCATCAGGCTCACCATAGACTACTCTCCGGAATCGGTTGCATTCTTGGACACGCGCATCTCCATTAAGGACGGTCACCTCAGCACCTCACTGTACCGCAAGCCCACGGATAACCTCACGATGCTCCACTTCTCCAGCTTCCACCCTAAACACGTTAAAGAAGCCATCCCCTACGGACAAGCCCTCCGTATACACAGGATCTGCTCGGATGAGGAGGATCGCAACAGACACCTCCAGACGCTGAAAGATGCCCTCATAAGAACAGGATATGGCGCTAGACTCATTGATCAACAGTTCCAACGCGCCACAGCGAAAAACCGCACCGACCTCCTCAGAAGACAAACACGGGACACAGTGGACAGAGTACCCTTCGTTGTCCAGTACTTCCCCGGAGCGGAGAAGCTACGGCATCTCCTCCGGAGCCTTCAACATGTCATTGATGAAGACGAACATCTCGCCAAGGCCATCCCCACACCCCCACTTCTTGCCTTCAAACAACCGCACAACCTCAAACAGACCATTGTCCGCAGCAAACTACCCAGCCTTCAGGAGAACAGTGACCAAGACACCACACAACCCTGCCACAGCAACCTCTGCAAGACGTGCCGGATCATCGACACAGATGCCATCATCTCACGTGAGAACACCATCCACCAGGTACACGGTACATACTCTTGCAACTCGGCCAACGTTGTCTACCTGATACGCTGCAAGAAAGGATGTCCCGAGGCATGGTACATTGGGGAAACTATGCAGACGCTGCGACAACGGATGAATGAACACCGCTCGACAATCACCAGGCAAGACTGTTCTCTTCCTGTTGGGGAGCACTTCAGCGGTCACGGGCATTCGGCCTCTGATATTCGGGTAAGCGTTCTCCAAGGCGGCCTTCGCGACACACGACAGCGCAGAGTCGCGGAGCAGAAACTGATAGCCAGGTTCCGCACACACAAGGACGGCCTCAACCGGGATATTGGGTTTATGTCACACTATTTCACATAAATATTTCTGCTTTTTTCCTCCTGAGTCTTTATCATGCGATCCTAGAATCAGAATTTATGTCACACTATTTGTAACTCCCACAGTTGCGTGGACCTGCAGAGTTTCACTGGCTGTCTTGTCTGGAGACAATACACATCTTTTTAGCCTGTCTTGATGCTCTCTCCACTCCCATTGTTTTGTTTCTTAAAGACTGGATTAGTTGTAAGTATTCGCATTCCAACCATTATTCATGTAAATTGAGTCTGTGTCTTATAAGTTCTGTTTGTGAACAGAATTCCCACTCACCTGAAGAAGGGGCTCAGAGCCTCGAAAGCTTGTGTGGCTTTTGCTACCAAATAAACCTGTTGGACTTTAACCTGGTGTTGTTAAACTTCTTACTGTATAAATATCTCCCACTTTCTCTGCCTTTTAGCTTTGACAAAGGGTCACCTAGACTTGAAACGTCAGCTCTTTTCTCTCCTTCCAGATACTGCCAGACCTGCTGAGATTTTCCAGCATTTTCTCTTTTGGTTTCAGATTCCAACATCCGCAGTAATTTGCTTTTATTTGAAGGATACGTATTGGGGGCAGGACATCAGGAAGCAGTTCCTTGCTGGTCTCCAACGTAGTGGCTGTGGGTGTGCTTCATATCTACCTGAGAGAGCTTGTTGATCGGTGTCCGCCTGGGTTATGGGACACGGGTTGCCCCGGCGACACACTCTCTGTTCCAAACGGTGGGAAAAGTGAGTAAAGGACAACTGACGGGTTGAAAAATTATCCCAAATATTGACCTGTACGACCCCTGTATTCCAGGAATTCACTGAAAGGTCAAGGAATTCTAATCCCTAATTACTCCTCAACATATCTGAAGCTGCCAAGGATGATGTATGGAGACAGGTGGTCAGCCATGGAAAAGCAAACAGGAAATGGCAAAAAAATCGCCATGGCAAAGGAGGGACGGGCAGGGTGAAGGCAGCAGGGTCAAAGGTCAGAGGTTGTATTGAAGCCATCTCAGTATATACATATATATGGGACAGCTCCTTCCAATGTTTTCACTTCATAATTATACACACAAAAGAATCCCAGATGAAGGCTCATATCTTTGCCAATTTGATAACTTTTCGGAAATATTTAAGAAAAACTGGTTCCACTCCCCTCCTTCATCTATTGAGGCCCTAAGCCTAGACCTCTGTCACAACATCCGTCCACCTCTCCACCTTAAAAGCGTCCTCTCAAACCCAACCTCTGTGACCAGGATTTTGGTCACTTGTCCCAATATCTGCTCACACAACACCATGTCAAAGCTTTGGTTGTTAACGCTTCTGTGAAACACCTTGACATGTTTTACAACATTGAGTTAAGTTGTTGGTATTATTGCTATTTGACACCACCTCCTGTAACCTCCTGAAGAGCATCCCAGTCAATGAAGAACAGTTGAATTGGAGACACTGACCGATATTTTACGACCTCACTTGGGTAAGGCTCGTAAAATCTCGCCCGAGGCCAATGGAGAATTCCGTTCTGCGGAATTCTTCTGGGCACGGGTCCAGTACCATAGCCCAGTTTTATATAGGGACAGATCCAACCCCACCAGCACTGTACCCCAGTGTTATACAGCGACAGACCCGTCCCCACCAGTACTGCACCCCAGTGTTATACAGTGACAGACCCGTCCCCACCAGTACTGTACCCCAGTGTTATACAGCGACAGACCCATCCCCACCAGCACTGTACCCCAGTGTTATACAGTGACAGACCCATTCCCACCAGTACTGTACCCCACTGTTCTACAGTGACAGACCCATCCCCACCAGTACTGTACCCCAGTGTTATACAACAACAGACCCGTCCCCACCAGTACTGTACCCCAGTGTTATACAGTGACAGACCCGTCCCCACCAGCACTGTACCCCAGTGTTATACAGTGACAGACCCGTCCCCACCAGCACTGTACCCCAGTGTTATGCAGTGACAGACCCATCCCCACCAGTACTGTACCCCACTGTTATACAGTGACAGACCCATCCCCACCAGTACTGTACCCCAGTGTTATACAGTGACGGACCCGTCCCCACCAGTACTGTACCCCAGTGTTATACAGTGACAGACCCGTCCCCACCAACACTGTACCCCAGTGTTATACAGTGACAGACCCGTCCCCACCAGCACTGTACCCCAGTGTTATACAGTGACAGACCCGTCCCCACCAGTACTGTACTCCAGTGTTATACAGTGACAGACCCGTCCCCACCAGTACTGTACCCCACTGTTACACAGTGACAGACCCGTCCCCACCAGTACTGTACCCCAGTGTTATACAGTGACAGACCCATCCCCACCAGTACTGTACCCCAGTGTTATACAGTGACAGACCCGTCCCCACCAGCACTGTACCCCAGTGTTATACAGTGACAGACCCATCCCCACCAGTACTGTACCCCAGTGTTATACAGTGACAGACCCATCCCCACCAGCACTGTACCCCAGTGTTATACAGTGACAGACCCATCCCCACCAGTACTGTACCCCAGTGTTATACAGCGACAGACCCGTCCCCACCAGTACTGTACCCCAGTGTTATACAGCGACAGACCCGTCCCCACCAGTACTGTACCCCAGTGTTATACAGCGACAGACCCATCCCCACCAGTACTGTACCCCAGTGTTATACAGTGACGGACCTATCCCCACCATTACTGCACCCCAGTGTTATACAGTGACAGACCCGTCTCCACCAGCACTGTACCCCAGTGTTATACAGTGACAGACCCGTCCCCACCAGTACTACCCCAGTGTTATACAGTGACAGACCTGTCCCTACCAGTACTGTACCCCAGTGTTATACAGTGACAGACCCATCCCCACCAGCACTGTACCCCAGTGTTATACAGCGATAGACCCGTCCCCACCAGTACTGTACCCCAGTGTTATACAGTGACAGACCCATCCCCACCAGTACTGTAGCCCAGTGTTATACAGTGACAGACCCGTCCCCACCAGTACTGTACCCCAGTGTTATACAGTGACAGACCCGTCCCCACCAGTACTGTACCCCAGTGTTATACAATGAAAGAATTGAACAATTATAGGGTTGGAATAGCTAACCAGTACAACAAGCAGCACCAGCATACAAATCCTTCAACATCTCTGTCCCATTGAGTGTGATGGGTCTAAGTATGTGTTGTGTGAATCCGCTGTTGACAGTGCACTGCGAGAAACAGGATGAGTCACAGTTTAATAGCTTGATGGCACACCATCCTGAACAGCACTGGGAGACATTAACTCGTCGCATTTCCCAAAACACTTAACAGTGAACAGAATCTCACGGTGCCTCAGACAGACACAGTCATTACTACGCTACAAATCGCCTCCTCAGACCAGACAATTCCTTTGGAATTAATCAACCTCCAGTCAGACATCCCGTTGTTATCACCCTGACTAAATCAAAGCGGTCCTCGCCTCGCTTGGCTCTGTGGAGAGAGTTGTTCCTGTCTCGATGCGAATCGCATCGCCCCTCACCTCACACCATTCCCCACCCCCCTCCCCCCCCCCCCCCCCCCCCCCCCCGCCATCCCCCCACCTCCCCAAACCCAAACACATCCAGTTAATAATATCTCGATCCCACAGAGACTGTCAGCTGCCCGCTATTCTGGAATGAATCAAGGGAAAACCCTTTGGCATTCCGGTTACACTGTCAGCTTGAGATGATTCAAAACATCAAGCGTTGCTTCAAATGAAGAGAGAACTCGAGAGATTTTCCTGAAGTGGGGAAGGAAGATTAACAACGTGACACACATTTATTTAGTTAATAATCATCTCTGTAGCACAGAGCAGAAGTTCAGAGCAATCCCAATATGTGAACAAGTCAATGGAATGCTTTTCTCTGAAATGCTGCAGACACCAGGATTCCATAAACGGCAAAGTGGTAATAATGGGTGGCACAGTGGCACAGAGGTTAACACTGCTGCCTCACAGCGCCAGGGTCCCGGGTTCGATTCCCGGCTTGGTCATTGTCTGTGTGGAGTTTACACATTCTTCCCATGTCTGAGTGGGTTTTCTCCGGGTGCTCTGGTTGCCTCCCACAGTCTGAAAGACGTGCTGGTTAGGGTGCATTGACCCGAACAGGCGCCAGAGTGTGGCGACTCAGGGAATTACACAGTAACTTCATTACAGTGTTAATGCAAGCCTTATCTGTGACTAATAAATAAACTTTACTTTAAAAGTTTAGCTCACAGCTTTCTTGCGATGTCAGCTCACAGAATCGCAGAATTGTTCTGGCACAGGAGGAGGCCAGTCGGCCCATCCTCTATGCACTAGCTCTCTGACAGAGCACTTCACTCAGTGTCATTCTCCTGCCTTCTCCCCCTATCCCTGCACATTTGTCTTTTCAAATCTCCTAATGCCCTCTTGAATGCCTCGAGTGAAGCTGCCTCCACTGCTGTACAGTCCAGACCCCAACTCCTCACCGTGAACAAAGAACAAAGAACAGTACAGCACAGGAAACAGGCCCTTCGGCCCTCCAAGTCTGTGCCGCTCCTTGGTCCAACTAGACCATTCATTTGTATCCCTCCATTCCCAGACTGCTCATGTGACTATCCAGGTAAGTCTTAAACGATGCCAGCGTGTCTGCCTCCATCACCCTACTTGGCAGCGCATTCCAGGCCCCCCACCACCCTCTGTGTAAAAAAACGTCCCTTGTGTAAAAAACGTCCCGTGTGAGAAAGATCACTTTTGTTTCTTTTACCAATTACTTTTAATCTGTGCCCTGTGGTTTACTGTTTTTAGAGTAGCGGCAGTGGGATCTTTCTCATCCACCCGAGAGCAGACAGTGCCTTTGTTTAAAATCTATCTGAAGGATGATGTTCTGACAGCTTTAACTCAGTGCGAGGGGAGGTAATGGCCTAGTGATATTATCACTAGACTATTTATCCAGAATCTCAGCTAATGTTCTGGGGACCCGGGTTCGAATCCCGCCACAGCAGATAGTGGAACTTGAATTCAATGAAAAATATTATGGGAATTAAGAATCTACTGAAGATTTGATTTGTTATTGTCACATGTATCAGTAGACAATGAAAAGTATTGTTTCTTGTGTGCTATACAGACAAAACATACCGTTCAGAGAGAGGAAAGGAGAGAGTGCAGAATGTAGTGTTACAGTCATAGCTAGGGTGTAGAGAAAGATCAACTTAATGCAAGGTAGGTCCATTCAAAAGTCTGATGATGGCAGCAGAGAAGAAGCTGTTCTTGAGTCGGTTGGTACGTGACCTCAAACTTTTGCATTTTTTTCCCGACGGAAGAAGGTGGAAGAGAGAATGTCCGGGTGCGCGGGGTCCTTGATTACGCTGGCTGCTTTGCAGAGGCAGCGGGAAATGTAGACAGAGTCAATGGATGGGAGGCTGGTTTGAGTGATGGATTGGGCTACATTCACGACCATGAAACCATTGTCGATTGTCAGAAAAACCCATCTGGTTCACTCATGTCCTTTAAGGAAGGAAATCTGCCTTCCTTACCCGGTCTGGTCCAAATGTGACTCCAGACCTACAGCAATGTGGTTGTCTCTCACCTTCTCCAGGGCAGCTAGGGATGGGCAATAAATACTGGCCAATCAGGGAAGCCCATGTCCCATGAATGAATAAAAGAAAAATCAATCTGTGCTCAGTGTCCAAGGCACTGGAGTAAATCTTGAATCTAAAAGCAGACAGAGCCAATGCCTGACCCTGAGTGTGACACTGAGGCATCCAGAGAAGAATCATGGAATGGTGACAGCACAGAAGGAGTCCCAGTCTGGCTCCTCGCAAGAGTGGTTTAGCCATTCCCATTCCCCCAGTAATAATCAGGAAGGTCTCAGATTTAACCAGCCGGTTTTTGCTCAGTTTGTGTCTGAACAAATGGTGAGCAAACCTGCCTCAGTGTAAAGGTGAGGAGGGCAAAAATTGACCAGTTTTCCTGCCGAAAGTTACAGGTCAGAAAATGGCTGCCAATCCCACCCGATGCTTGTTAATTCCTTGGTAAGCTGTGACTGTTGGGCTCAGATCTGGAGAACAGCATTGACCATGTGCTCCCAACCCAGTGAGAACCTGGGTCAGTGAGGGGGCCGGGGAGGGGGGGGGGGAGAAACAACTACAAAAGGCAGGAATACTGGGAATTGGAAAAATCCCACCGTAACAAAACAGAGGGTAATTTTAAAATGGGCTGCTCTAACCCAGGTGTGTACAATTGCATTAATATCTTTTGATAGGACAATTTTGCGAGGGCCTCTATTATTGATTGGTCGGTTCGATGAGTTTGTCTCCCATGGCCAATAATTATTTGCAACAAATTCACACCCACTCAATCTCTTTGCTAAATTTGTCACCTGTCCCACTGGCACATTAAGAACCTCCTCTCTTTTCAACACTCTTCGTCATTATAACAGATTGTTGTACCATACATCATTAACTCGCTCTGCTGTGCTGCTGACAGACCGAGAGTGACCAATACTCTTTCATCAGCCACAGGCCTTGAATTAATGACCAATCCAAGCATTTCTAAAGATCAGCAGGTCAACTTTTGGCAGCATCAGTAACAACCATATAAATAGATCGAGTCTTTCCAATCGAAGACAGTATCAGGGTATCACAACTTAACTGGAGTGACCCTGAGTGTCACCCTGACGGACAATTCATCACTGCTTGTGCCCTTCAATCATCAGCTATGTTTGGTGCCATTATAATCCCAGCATCGAGTCATACAGCACAGAAACAGGCCCTTCAGCCCAACCAGTCCATGCTGACCAAGGTGCCCTCCCAGCTCGTCCCAATTTCTTTTTAATTCATTCGTGGGACATGGGCATCGCTGGCTAGGCCAGCATTTATTGCCCATCCCTAGTTGTCCGAGGGCAGTTTAGAGTCAACCACATTGCTGTGGCTCTGGAGTCATGTGTCGGCCAGACCAGGTAAGGGCAGCAGATTTCCTTCCCTAAAGGACATTAGTGAACCGGATGGGTTTTTCTGACAATCGACAATGGTTTCATGGTCATCGGTAGATTCTTAATTCCAGATACATTTTCTATTGAATTCAAATTCCACCATCTGCCGTGGCGGGATTTGAACACGGGTCCCCAGAACATTCGCTGAGTTTCTGGATTAATAGTCTAGCAATAATACCATCGCCTCCCAATTGCCCGTAATTGGCCCATATCCCTCTAATCCTTTCCCATCTGTGTACCTATCCAAATGCTTTTTAAATGTTGCTATTGTACCAGCCTCAACCACTTTCTCTGGCAGCTCATTACATACACTCACCACCCTCTGTGTGAAGAAGTTGCCCCTCAGGTCACTTTTAAATCCTTCCCTTCTCACCTTAAACCTATGCCCTCTTGTTTTCAAATCTCCTTTCCTATGAAGATGATGTCCGTTCATCCCATCTATGCCTCTCATGATTTTATACACCTTAATAAGGTCATCCCTCATTCTCCTACACTCCAAGGAATAAAGTCCTCGCCTGGCCAACATCTCCCTATAACTCAGGCCCACCAGTCCTGGCAACAACCTCGTAAATCTTCTCTGCACTCTTTCCAGTTTATCAATGTCTTTCCTATAACAGGGTGACCCAAACTGTTCACAATACTCCAAGTGCAACCTCACCAATGACCTATACAACTGTAACATAATGTCCCAACTCATATACTCAATGCCCTGACTGATAAAGGTCAGTGTGCTGAAGGCCTTCTTCAGCACCCTGTTTACCAGTGACGCCGCTTTCAACAAATAATGTACTTGTACTCCTAGGTCCCTCTGTTCCTCAACACTCCGCAGGGCCCTACCATTCATTGTATAATCCTATCCTATCTCTGACTCCCTATCCCTCAGACACCATCTCCTCCATACCACCCACCAAAAATCAATAGTCCCTGGCCAGTCACTAAAATAAGTGAGAAGACCCCCTCTCCCCTACTTCAGGACCACACTCTGGGCAAAGAGCAAATACCCCAGGTTCTTTGTGAGGATCCACGGTGAGCAGGTGATGCATGATCTTCGGTGGCAGTCCAGTCCCAAGGCTGGTTAAGGGAGTGGCATAAAAACCTTGGGAAAGCAATGAATTGTGTCCAGAAATATGGAAACCAGCAACATCACACAGCCTTGGGACTGTTGACTAAATACATAACAATTACAGTACAGAAACAGGCCATTCAGCCCAAGTAGCCCACGGTCCGTGTGAAGCTCCTCTCACCATTTCAGCGTGTCCTTCCCTTCCTTTCTCCCTCCTGGCTCTGCAAATGTCTTTGCTTCCAGTATTTCTCCGATTCCCTTTTGAAAGTTGCTATCAAACCTGCTTCCGCTGCCCTTCCCGACAGTGCCTTCCAGATCACAACTCACTGTGTCAAGAAAACTATCCTCAATTCCTCTCTACTTCCTTGGCCAATCAGCCAATATCTGATTACATTAACTGAGGATGTGATGAAAGGTAACCTGCAACCTCAGGTCACCAGCCACTGAAAAGAATTTCTCTTTCTTCTATCCATCACCCTCATGCTGAACACCTGTGTGGAGTTTGCACATTCTCCTCGTGTCTGCGTGGGTTTCCTCCGGGTGCTCCGGTTTCCTCCCACAGTCCAAAGATGTGCGGGTTAGGTTGATTGGCCATGCTAAATTGCCCCTTAGTGTCCTGAGATGCGTAGGTTGGAGGGATTAGTGGGTAAAATATGTAGGGATATGGGGGTAGGGCCTGGGTGGGATTGTGGTCGGTGCAGACTCGATGGGCCGAATGGCCTCTTTCTGTACTGTAGGGTTTCTATGACCTCTATCGAACTGCACAGCTCTACGGAGAGTAACATAGAACATAGAATCCCTACAGTGCAGAACGAGGCCATTCGGCCCATCGAGTCTGCACCGACTCTCCGACAGAGCATCTTACCCAGACCCATCCCCCGCCCTATCCCCGCAACACCAAAGCCAGCTTCTCTAATCAGATGCATCTAGAAATGAGCTTATTCGTGGAATTGTTTTGTTAATAATGGGGCGGCACGGTGGCACAGTGGTTAGCACTGCTGCCTCACAGCGCCAGGGACCCGGGTTCAATTCCGCCCTTGGGTGACTGTGGAGTTTTCACATTCTCTCCATGTCTGCGTGGGTTTCCTCCCACACTCCAAAGATGTGTGGGTTAGGTGCATTGGCCAGGCTAAATTGCCCCTTTCTGTCAGGGGGACTAGCTAGAGTAAATAGGTGGAGTTGAGGGGGTGTGGCCTGCGTGGGATTGTGGTCAGTGCAGACCCGATGGGCCAAATGGCCTCCTTCTGCACTGTAGAGATTCTATGATTCTATGAATATCAGATTACATTAATCGAGAATGTGATGAAAGGTAAGAGATTGTTTTGCGAGCAACAAGGTCGATGGGAGACATTGTTGGCTGTGGGTTAACCTTCCCTATAACCTCTCCCTCGGTCCACTGAGAGGTGATTTTTGTTATGGCACCATTGTGGTCTGAATAGTCATTCTGCAAACTTGTGGTCTTACGAGGACGAAGGAATATGGAAGAACACCTTAAATCCAACTGTGTTCTCTCCCACAGGTCAAAGGTTCACGGTTAGCCATCAGGTCCATCTATGCCTTAGCTGATTCTGCTAGCTCCAGCATCACTGAGGCCATTCTGGCTCCTTAACCCAGTTAAGATTCACCAGCTCAGTACAGACACAGAACTGAGGTTGAGAGCCTCGTGGTTGTTCTGCCATTGGTTCACAATGGGTGATGTTTATCCCTGAGCCATCCTCCATGTTGTACCTTAAACTGCGGTCCATCACAATCCACCATGACACAGGATGTGATGTATGGTCACATGTACTTTGTACACAGGAAGCAGTGGTCCTATTGGTGCGATGTGTTCATGTAGCCATGTTTATTATCTTAACTTCAAATAAAAACCCACATTATTATTCTACCAATACTAGTTGTTTGGTTGGTACAATAGTGCAGTAAACATAAGAAAGCAACACTGCGGGGCAACTCAGCTCCTTTTTGAACTCCCAGTACTTGTATAATTGGGGAGGCAATGGCCTCGTGGTATTGTCATGAGACTATTAATCCAGAAACTCAGCTAATCTTCTGGGGACCTGGGTTCGAATCCCGCCATGGCAGTTGGTGGAATTTGAATTCAATAAAAAAATCTGGAGTTAAGAATCTACTGATGACCATGAAACCATGGTCAATTGTCGGAAAAACACATCTGGTTCACGAATGCCTTTGGGGAAGGAAATCTGCCGTCCTTACCTGGTCTGGCCTACATGTGAATCCAGAGCCACAGCAATGTGGTTGACTCTCAACCACCCTCCAAGCACAATGAAGGGTGGACACCAAATGCTGGCCAGCCAGCGACACCCATGTCGCTTAAATGAATAAGAAAAATTGTAATCGGTTTACAAAGCACTTTCATTGTTTCTGGCTAAGGTATTGGTCACAAGCCATATGGAGTTCTGAGTCCAATTCAGGGATTGCATTTATATAGCACCTCGAAAGTAGAACAACCAAGTCATTTCAAACAAGAACCCACACTACTTGAATACAAATACAAATATTTCCTTCACTCTTCTAACCAACTTGCATTTACATAGCACCTTTCACATAACAAGCCATCCCAAGATGTCTCACAGGAACAGAATCTGACGGGGAGCCGCACAAGATGATCTTAAGACAGGTATCTAAAAGCCTCGTCAAGGAGGTGAGCTTTAATGAGCGTCTGGAGAGAGGAAGCAAGCTGGAGGGAGATGGAGAGATTTAGAGAGTGTCCCAGGACTCATGTGTCACGCAGGTGAAGCTCCAGCATTCAATCATAGAAATCATAGAAATCATAGAAACCCTACAGTGCAGAAGGAGGCCATTCGGCCCATCGAGTCTGCACCGACCAAAATCCCACCCAGGCCCTACCCCCACATATTTTACCCGCTAATCCCTCTAACCTACACATCCCAGGACTCTAAGGGGCAATTTTTTAACCTGGCCAATCAACCTAACCTGCACATCTTTGGACTGTGGGAGGAAACCGGAGCACCCGGAGGAAACCCACGCAGACACGAGGAGAATGTGCAAACTCCACACAGACAGTGACCCGAGCCAGGAATCGAACCCGGGACCCTGGAGCTGTGAAGCAGCAGTGCTAACCACTGTGCTACCGTGCCGCCCTACTGGAGTGCCACCCTGCTGGAGTGCCGCCCTGCTGGAGTGCCACCCTGCTGGAGTGCCGCCCTGCTGGAGTGCCGCCCTGCTGGAGTGACTACAATTGGGAAACGCAAGAGGCAGAATTAGGTGAGCATTGAAATCCTGGAGGACCACAGGACTGGAGGGAGGGGGTGACACCATAAGATAGAGAAGCAGGATTAAGCCAAATTAACCCATCGGGTCTGCTCCACCAATCATGGCTGATATATTTCTCAACCCCATTCTCCTGCCTTCTCCCCAAAATCTTTGATTCCGTTACCAATCAAGAACCTGTCTCTCTCTGTCTTCAATACACTCAATGACCCGGCCTCCTCTGTGGCAATGAATTCCACAAATTCACCACCCTGTGGCTGAAGAAATTTCTCATCTCGGTTCTAAAGGGTCGTCCCTTTACTCTGAGGCTGTGCCCTCCGATCCTCAGTCTCTCCCACTAATGGAAACATCTTCCCCACATCCACTCTATCCAGGCCTTTCAGTATTCTGTAACTTTCAATAAGATCCCCCCTCATCCTTCTAAACTCCATCGAGTACAGACCCAGAGCCCTCAATCGCTTCTCACACGTCAAGCCTTTCATTCCCGGGATCATTCTTGTGAACCTCCTCTGGACTCCCCGAGGCTGGCACATCCGTCCTTCGAGACATTTGAAAACAGGGATGAGAATTATCAAATGGAAGTGTGAAAATTGAGGCCTTGCTGAATGGGGAGTCAGGATGGGTCAACGAGCAACATGGGCTTACAAGCTTACAGACGAAACAGGGCAGCGTTCAGGCTGAGGTGGGGAAAGTGAAACCTCAAGTTTTAACATGTAGGAATCCTCGGCTACCTTCACTGAGGGAACTTCACATCACAAGTGACGAAGGATAAATCTTCGCATGATGCAGTGAAACATCAAAGCTCAACCTATACATTACCTCAGACTACAGGCTATATCCATTCTCCCGGAATGGTTTACCAGCCAAGGAGACATGAGTTGCCCTGATGAACATCGCAAACAGAGTAGGTCAAAGCCCTGAGGCCAAAATGATTCATTCTCAATGTTCCTGGCTAAATGAGTCACAGTATCTCTGACAGGATATTATCAGTCACGGACAATTGGCCGTGTCAAAGTATGTGTTCACATTGTCCGGCACCTCATTATTCTCCGAACATTTGGTTAGATTAGAAGAGTTTGAGCGATAATGCAGCTGAACAGTTTCTCTCTCTTCAGCCCCCGCATTTAGATTTCATTGTTTAATACCGTCCACACTCCCCACACTGTTTCTGTTAAGATATTCCATTGTTCTGAACAGCCTAAGCAATGCACAGTAGATCCCACATCTCTCACAACTGTAACTGAATGCCGGCCTACTAACCGAGGCCTTTTCTTCACTCGCTCCCTCTGCCAGAACTGTCTGCCTCCACAGGTGACTCCTTTAAGATTGACAACTCATCAAATTGGGCAAGGAACACATTGAGCAATGGGAGGGCGGTGGTGCAGTGGTATTGTCACTGGACTAATAATCCAGAGGCCCAGCGTAATGCTCTGGAGGCCCGGGTTCGAATCCCACCACGTCAGATGGTGAAATTTGAATTCAATAAAAATCGGGAATCAAAAGTCTACTGATGACCATGAAACCATTGTCGATTGTTGGAAAAACCCATCTGGTTCACTAATGTCCTTTAGCGAAGGAAATCTGCCGTCCTTACCTGGTCTGGCCGACATGTGACTCCAGAGCCACAGCAATGTGGTTGACTCTTAACTGCCCTCCAAGGGCAACTAGGGATGGGCTATAAATGCTGGCCCAGCCAGCGACGCCCACATCCCATGAATGAATAAAAGAAAAATCCTGTGGAAGAGAAAATGCATGTTCTTCTCCCAGTATGATTGCTTTGTGTGCTCTGCCCTGCTTTTATAGAGGGTGTGGCTCCAACAGCAGGGGATTTTCACAGTAACTTCATTGCAATGTTAATGTAAGTCTACTTGTGACACTAATAAATAAACTTTAATACCCTCCAGAGCTGGGTTAAGGACTCACCTCCTGGGTCCTCGAAATAGAATTGAACAGATTAACATTGAGAGGGAGGAGGTGGTAGCGTTTTGTGTTGATTTAAAGAGAATAAATCCAGAGGCCCAGATGAGATGTATCCAAGGCTGTTGTGTGAGGCAAGGGAGGAGATTGTTGGAGCTCCGACAACAATTTTCAAATCTTCCCTGGCCACAAGTGAAGTGCAAGAGGGCTGGAGGACAGCTAATGTGGCACCATTATTCAAGAAAAGAAGTAGAGATAAGCCAAGTAATTACAGGCCAGCGAGTCTAACATCAGTGCTAGGGAAATTATTGGAAAAACGTCTGACGCACAGATTTAATCTCCACTTGGAGAAATAAGGATAATTAGGATGGAGCTGTATAAAACACACGTTAGGCCACAGCTAGAGTGTTGTGGGCAGTTCTGGTCGCCCCACTATAGGAAGGTTGTGATTGCACTAGAGAGGGTGCAGAGGAGACTCGCCAGGACGTTACCTGGGCTGGAGCATTTCAGCTATGAAGAGAGGCTGGTTAGGCTGGGGTTGTTTTCCTTCGAGCGGAGAAGGCTGAAGGGGGACCCGATTACAAAATTATGAGGGACATGGATAGGATAGATAGAAAGGAGCTTTTCCTCTTTGTAGAGGGGTCAATAACCAGGGGGGGTATCGATTTAAGGAAAGGGGTAGGAGATTTAGAGGGGATTTGAGGAAAAACCTTTTCACCCAGAGGGTGGTGGGAATCTGGAACTCTCTGCCTGAAAGGGTGGTAGAGGTGGGAATCCTCACACCATCTAAAAAGCATTTAGATGAGTACTTGAAACACCACAGCATACAAGGCTATGGACCGAGTGTGGGAAAATGGGATGAGGATGGATAGGTGCTTGATGGCTGGCACAGACACGATGGTACGAAGGGGCTCCGCCTGTGCTGTAAAACTCTACGGGTGGGATTTTATAGCTTCGCTTGTCCTGAAACAATAAAATCCCGCCTGAGGTCAGCGGATCTTTCCACGGTCTGCCCCTCCCCTGCTCTGGTTGCTGCGGCGAATGGGGGATAAAATTCCAGCCGATGACCCTAAAACCTCCCCAAAATTTACACTGTCTTAAATCACGAATGCAACGGAACAATTATGTCTTCCCAGAATGGTGAGGTTGCATCAACACTCAAAGACCAGACAAGACCAATCAGTCCTGATGTGAAAATCATCCTCATTCCGTGAAGCACAGTGGGAGCAGTGTGTAGCATCCACAAAATGCACTGATCTTTTGATTTGATTTATTGTCACATGTATTAACATACAGTGAAAAGTATTGTTTCTTGCGCGTTATACAGACAAAGCATACCGTTCATAGAGAAGGAAACGGGAGAGTGCAGAATGTAGTGTCACGGTCACAGCGAGGGTGTAGAGAAAGATCAACTTAATACAAGGTAGGTCCATTCAAAAGTCTAATGGCACCAGGGAAGAAGCTATTTTTGAGTCGGTTAGGATGTGAACTCAGACTTTTGTATCTTTTTCCCGACGGAAGAAGGTGGAACAATGTCCGGGTGCGTGGGGTCCTTGATTATACAAAGAACAAAGAAAATTACAGCACAGGAACAGGCCCTTCGGCCCTCCAAGCCTGCACCGACAATGCTGCCCGCCTGAACTGAAACCTCCTACCCTTCCAGGGGCCGTATCCCTCTATTCCCATCCTAATCATGTATTTGTCAAGATGCCCCTTAAAAGTCACTACTGTATCCGCTTCCAACCCCCAGCAATGAGTTCCAGGCACCCAGCACCCTCTGTGTAAAAACCTTGCCTCATACATCTCTTTAAACCTTGCCTCTCGCACCTTAAACCTGTGCCCCCTCGTAATTGACTCTTCCACCCTGGGAAAAAGCTTCTGACTATCCACTCTGTCCATGCCTCTCATAATCTTGTTGACTTCTATCAGGTCGCCCCTCAACCTCCATCATTCAGTGAGAACAAACCAAGTTTCTCCAACCTCTCCTCGTAGCTAATGCCCTCCAGACCAGGTAACATCTGGTAAATCTTTTCTGTACCCACTCCAAAGCCTCCACATCCTTCCGGTAGTGTGGCGACCAGAATTGAACACTAGATTCCAAGTGTGGCCTCACTAAGGTTCTATAAAGCTGCAACATGACTTGCCAATTTTTAAACTCAATGCCCCGGCCAATTAAGGCAAGCATGCCGTAAGCCTTCTTGACTACCTTCTCCACCTTCATTGCCACTTTCAGTGACCTGTGTACCTGTACACCCAGATCCCTCTGCCTATCAATACTCTTAAGGGTTCTGCCATTTACTGTATATTTCCTATCTTTATTAGACCTTCCAAAATGCATTACCTCACATTTGTCCAGATTAAACTCCATCTGCCATCTCTCTGCCCAAGTCTCCAACCGATCTATATCCTGCTGTATCCTCCGACGGTCCTTATCACTATCTGCAAATCCACCAACCTTTGTGTCGTCAGCAAACTTACTAATCAAACCAGTTACATTTTCCTCCAAATTATTTATATGTATTCCAAATAGCAAAGGTCCCAGCACCGATCCATGAGGAATGCCACTAGTCACAGCCCTCCATTCAGAAATGCACCTTACACTGCTACCCTCTGTCTTCTATGACTGAGCTAGTTCTGCATCCATCTTGCCAGCTCACCTCTGATCCTATGCGACTTCACCTTCTGCACCAGTCTGCCATGAGGGACCTTGTCAAAGGCCTCACTGAAATCCATGTAGACAACATCCACTGCCCTACCCTCATCAATCATCTTCGTCACTTCCTCGAAAAACTCCATCAAGTTAGTGAGACACGACTACCCCTTCACAAAACTGTTGCCTCTTGCTAATACATCCACTTATTTCCAAGTGGGAATAAATCCTGTCTCGAAGAATCCTCTCCAATAATTTCCCTACCACTGACGTAAGGCTCACCGGCCTGTAACTTCCTGGATTATTCTTGCTACCCTTCTTAAACAAAGAAACAACATCGGCTTTTCTCCAATCCTCTGGGACCTCCCCCCTTACGCTGGCTGCTTTTCCGAGGCAGCGGGAAGTGTAGCTTTGTAGCCAATTCACAAGCCTCCTTCAACGTCACCATCCAAACCCATGACTTTACCACCGAGAAGGACAGGGAGAGTCGATACCTTGGAACATCAACACCTGCAAGCTTCTCTCCAAGTCACTCACTATCCTGACTTGGAAATATATCACTACTGCTTCACTGTCGCTGAGTCAAGATCTTGGAACTCCCTAACATTACTGTGGGTGTACCTGCAGTGGACCACAGCGATTCAAGAAGGCAGCTCACCATCACCATCTCAAAGGCAATTAGGAATAGGCGCTCTGACACCAGTCACCGTGCTTTCAATTGCCTGAGGCGCAGTCCCTGGAATTTTCTCCCTAAATCTCGCTGTCTCTATCTCTCTCCTCCTTTATGTTGCTCGGTAAAAACCACCTCCCTGGGTAAGTGTTTGCTCAGCCGTCCTAACCTCTATCCTGGTGTGACTGAGTGTTAATTTTAGTTTGGTAGTTGCTCTTACGAAATGCCTTGGGATGTATTACGTTAAAAACACAATATCAATGCAGCTCACTGTTGCTGTTGTTACCGGTGATCCTTCAGGAGTCGGGAGATGAAAAGATTTCTATGTCGAGGCTGAATCATCTGCTCCCAGCCGGGGGGAATGGCAGAGATCCGATGATCGGACACTGTTCCCTGAGTTGAAAGGTTAAAAAGAATCATAGAATCATAGAATCCCCACAGTGCAGAAAGAGGCCATTTGGCCCATCGAGTCTGCACCGACCACAATCCCACCCATGCCCTATCCTCGTAACCCCACTTATTTACCCTGCTCGTCCCCTTGACACAAAGAAGCAATTTAGATGGCCAATCCACCTAACCCGCACATCTTTGGATAGTGGGAGGAAACCGTAGCACCCGGAGCAAACCCACGCAGACACGGCCAATTACCGCCCAATCAGTCCACTCTCGATCATCAGTAAAGTGATGGAAGGGGTCATCAACAGCGCTATCAACCAGCACCTGCTCAGCAATAACCTGTTCAGTGACGCCCAGTTTGGGTTTCGCCAGGGTCACTCAGCTCCTGACCTCATTACAACCTTGGTTCAAACATGGGCAAAAGAGCTGAATTCCAGAGGTGAGGTGAGAGTGACAGCCCTTGACATCAAGGCCGCATTCAACCAAGTGTGGCATCAAGGAGCCCTAGCGAAACTGGAATCAATGGATATCGGGGCAAACTTTCCGCTGGTTGGAGTCATACAAAATCAAAGAAATCAACACAGCTCCAACCAACAACCACCTCCACTGATAAGGTGCCCTTAATGCAGTGAAACATCCCAAGGTACTTCACAGGAATGTTATTAAAGCAAGGTTGACATTGAGTTACCTCAGGAGTTAGGACCATAAGGCCATTGGACCATAAGCTATAGGAGCAGAATTAGGCCATTCGGCCCATTGTGCAGGATTTTCCGGCCGCGCTCATCCCAAGTTCGGAAAATCCCACCTGAGATCAAGGGAACTTTGCATGGTCTGTGTCTCGCCCACAACATTTCCCATGGTGAATGGGGCAGGAAAATTCCGCCCATCGAGTCTACTCCACCACTCAATCATGGTTAGTAAGTTTCTCAACCCCATTCTCCTGCCTTTTTCCTGTAACCTTTGATCCCTTTACCAGTCAAGAATCTATCTGTCTTAAAGACACTCAATGACCCGGCTTCCCCCGCCTTCTGCGGCAAAGAGTTCCACAGATTCACCACTCTCTGGCTGAAGAAATTCCTCCTCATCTCAATTCTAAAGGGTCGTCCCTTTCGTCTGAGGACGGGTGACAGTTTGCTCAAATTGTTAGGTTTTAAGGAGTGTATTTGAAAGAGGCAAGCCAGTCATAGAGTCATGCAGCGCAGAAAAGGCCCCTTGGCCAATCGAGTCTGCACTGACTATAACTAACACTGTAGTTGCGCTAATCCCATTTTCCTGCACTTGTCCCATATCCTTGAATGTTGTGATGTTTCAAGTACCCATCCAAATACTTTTTAAAAATTGTGAGGTTTTCAATATCTTGTAGATGGTACACACTACGGTGATCGCGCATCGTGGAATGAGGGAGAGGGGCGAAGGGTTTTAGGGAAGGAATTCCAGCGCACGGGACCCGGGAAGCAGGAGGGATGGCCGACAATGATAAAAACTAGGGTACGCAGGAGACCAGGGCTGGAGGAGCACAAAGTCTCGGAGGATAGAGGAGGTGAAAGAGATGGACAAGCCAGCAACGACTGTGCCATTAATACAGTAAAGCCCTGCAGGCAGCTCCATCCTTTAAAATGCCCCTCTCACACTGCAACTGTACCCTCACTGTTTTACAACCGAGTGATCCAAGGCCTTAATGCCTGTTAAATTAATTTCTCATGCCTGTTAAGCTGAGGGTTCCTGCTGCTGAATATCCCAGGCAGCACGGAGAGGGGGGGGTTAGTGCTGCTCTCTCAGTGCTGTGGCTGCTTGCTATCTGACTCTGTAGCCAGCTGCACCATCTGTGGCGCATCCCCAGATCCCACATAACACGGTGCTTTCATCTCCCCGGCTGCCTGCATCTGTTGGGATCTTCGGCAACGGGGAAGGAGCTGGCCATTTTCTGAAGAAACCAGTTCAAAGCTCATCACAGTGGGTCTGGAAAGAATTCTCAAAACCACAGGATGCTTCACTTTAAACCCATGGAAAGGGGGGGGCGGGGGGGGGGGGGGAAATCCCCACCTTCAATGAAGCCTTTGTACATGAAAAACATTCCCTCAATGGAGCTTAACCCTCGGAATTCCTCTCTCCCTGAAACGTACATCACCACACGGCTGTTTGTGGGAGCTTGCTGTGCACAAACTGGCTGCCAGGTGTCTGACACTGCTACATTTCAAAAAGTACCTCACCGGGAGTTTAAACACTTGGGGGAATGTCCCTGGATCGTGAAAGGCACTATATAAATGCTGGCTCCTTTCTTTTCCCCCCTTCCTAAGGTCTCAGAGGACCTCCAGTGCTGAGCTGTTTGATTACAGTGGCACCACCGGCTCTCCCCCCATTCCCGCCCCCCCCCCTCCCCCCCCCACCTCTCCACCTCTCCACCCCCCCTCCCCCCCTCCCCCCACCCCCACCCCCCCCGATATCCATAAGCAGGAATCTATGAAGGCAGGCTGATTTTAAGGGGGGTATTTAGAAATTTGAAAGGATGGGACAGAGATAAACAGGACATCAAAGCAGATTTTCAAGAGATTGAGAAGAACATATAGGGACATACTATTCCGTTCAGTTGGAGAATCTGGTACTGGGGGGCATAGTCTAGAAATTAGAAGCAGACTTTTCAGGACTGCAAGTGGGAAACACTTCTGCACACAAAGGAGAGTTGCCGTTTGGAATTCTTTTCCATAAATGGCAATTGATGCAAAATCAATTGTTAATTCTAAAGCATTGAATCATAGAATCCCTACAGTGCAGAAGGAGACCATTCGGCCCATCGGGCCTGCACCGACCACAGGCCCAGTAACCCATGTATTTACCCTGCTAATCCCCCGACACTAAGGGGCAATTTAGCGTGGCCAATCAACCTAACCCACACATCTTTGGACTGTGGGAGGAAACCAGAGCCCCCGGAGGAAACCCATGCAGACACGGGGAGAACGTGCAAATTCCACAGGAAGTCACCCTCTGTAAACCTCTATGACTCTATGACCCATGGCTGGAATTGAACCTGAGTCTCTGGCACTGTGAAGCAGCAGTATCTGAGATTTCTGTTAACCAAAGGCATTAAGGAATATCGAACAAAGTGGGTATAAGGAGTTAGTTCACAGACCAACCACGACCCCACTGAATGGAGAAGTAGGCTTGAGGGGCAGAATGGCCTTCTCCTATTCCTGGACTGCTTCCAGTGGTTGATGTGACTGGAATGAGGGAGCAGAGATACAAGACTAAACGTAAGGGATTTGTGTCCCTTTGTAACTGAGCCTTCAACTAAGGGGAACAGCTGCTCCCTATCCACCCCGTCCATACTCTTTATAATCTTGAACACCTCAATTAGGTCACCCCTCACTCTTCTCTGCTCCGGAGAAAACAACCCCAGCCTATCCAACCTCTCCTTATAACTTAAATGTTCCATCCCAGGCAACACGCTGGTGAATCTCCTCTGCACCCCCTCCAGTGTCCCGCCTTCTCAACCTTGCCCCTTGCTGAGGTGCGGTGATGCTCAGGTTAATCACCACAGTCAGCTCTCTTTCCGCCTCAAAGGGGCCTATGGTCACCTGGAACGATGGCGACTTTATTTTTATCTCGGATTAGGATCACTGAATATGTTGAGGAGAGATACCATACAGACAGACCATTCTGAATGTCCTCTTTCCAGCTGTACTCTCCATTATAATCTACAGAAAGAGGCCCATTATTAACTGACCATTCCTTCTCTCTAACCCAGGGTAACTGGTATGAATGATAGCCCACTGCCGATATCAGTTAGTCTCTGAAGGTAAATGGGGGATCCAAACTGGGTTCCTCCTCATCAGCATTTCTGAATATCACAGCCAGCAACACACTTACACCCAGAAGCAATTGAAGGCGGTAACTGGTTGGAACAAGCAGGACTGGTGTCATTGTGGTGTCCCGTAAAATCTTTTTCCAAAGAATCCTTGTGTTGTCAAGATTGGATAGACTTCTTGAAGGCCAAATGGAAAGGATCTCGTTGAATTAGTATGTCCTCGTATGTCGAGTCACACTTTCGTGGGTTTCCTCCGGGTGCTCCGGTTTCCTCCCACAGTCCAAAGATGTGCGTGTTAGGTTGATTGGCCATGCTAAATTGTCCCTCATGTTAGGGGATTAGCAGAGTAAATATGTGGGGTTATGGGGATAGGGCCTGGGTGGGATTGTGGTCAGTGCAGACTCGATGGGCCGAAGGGCCTCCTTCTGCATTGTAGGGATTCTATCATTTCTCTGATTTCAGACGAGGTGCATCCAGGTCTCCACATGAGATACCAGATCAGAACATTTCTCTGTGATGTACCCACGGACAAATAGCCTTGCTAGGGAAGGCTCTTAGGTTAAGGTTAGAGCTTGTGACTCAATCTGAGTTAGCATCTTCAGGAAGATAAAACATGGGAGAGGCAGGAATGTGACGGGTAATCAAAGACTACTGATATAACTCACTCGAGTAAATAGTCTCTGTTTGACCTCAACGTGAGATTGGTTGTTTAATGCTCGATAATAGGAGGTATAGGGGCAAATACTCCGGATTCCAGAGGTTGACACCGTCGCCCAGCCTCTAAGGAACAGGAGGAGACCATTCAGCCCCTCGATCTTGTTCTGTCGCTCAATTAAAGTGGAAGCTTTACCAAAACAAGCACCAATGTGATGAGTGAATGGAGCTCGGCTTGAGTTTGGCAGAGTTATGAGTGAACTCAGGTTTATAGAGGGTGAAAGGTGGGAAGACAGGCATGGGAGCAGCCGAGCAGACAAGCCTGAATGTAAGAACAAAGTGGATGAGGTTTTCAGCAAAGATGAGATGAGGCAGGAGTGCAGAGTGGTGCTGTTCAGAGGTGGAAATGAGAGGTCTTTGAGATGAAAGAGGATTTAGGATCACCTCAGAGTCAAACAGAAAGTCCGGGTTGTGAAAAGTGTGGTATTGCCCCAGATTGTGATAGTGGAAAGGGATTGGAGTGAAGGAACAGAGTGTACGGCCACCGTGGATTCTAGAGCAGGGGTCAGAAATAAGAGGACATGGGCTTGAACACAAGATACTGACACTCTCAAGAAAATCCTCAGGGAGCGCTGCACTGTTGGAGGTGTCGTCATTTGAATAAAATATTAAACTAATGTTCTGTCTGTTCTCACACAAGAAAACAAGAAACAGAAGCAGGAGGAGGCCACAGCTAAGCCGAAAAGATCTGGTGGCCAATCCTCGAGGAAGAGCAGGGGAGTTATCCTTGGTTTCCTAACATTTGTCCATCAATCAACATCACTGAGAACAAACTATCTCGTCATCTGTCTCACTGCTGTCTGTGGGATCCTGCTGTGCACAAATTAGTTGCCATGCTGCCTACCTCACTGTGACTGGACTTCAAATAGACTTTATTGGCCATGATACACTTTCGGATGTCCTGAGATCATGAATCATAAAATCCCTACAGTGCAGAAGGAAGCCATTCGGCCCATCGAGTCTGCACTGACCTCAATCCCACACAATCCCTATCTCCCAAACCCCACATATTGACCCTGCTAATCCCCCTGACACTAAGGGCCAATTTAGCATGGCCAATCCACCTAACCTGCACATCTTTGGAGCTATAAGACTCTATATAAACATAGAAACATAGAGGATAGGAGCAGGAGGAGGCCATTTGGCCCTTCGAGCCTGATCCGCCATTCATTACGATCATGGCTGATCGTCCAACTCAACAGCCTAATCCTGCTTTCTCCCCATAACCTTTGATCCCATTCGCCCCAAGTGCTATATCCAGCCGCCTCTTGAATACATTCAATGTTTTGGCATCAACTACTTCCTGTGGTAATGAATTCCACAGGCTCACCACTCTTTGGGTGAAGAAATGTCTCCTCATCTCCGTCCTAAATGGTCCACCCTGAATCCTCAAACTGTGACCCCTGGTTCCGGACTCCCCCACCATCGGGAACATCCTCCCTGCATCTACCCTGTCTAGTGCTGTCGGAATGTTATAATAACGCAAGTCTTTAATTCTTTGGAACATTTCATGCTACATACCTTCAAATGGTTTCCACACAGTGGATTAGCCCCAGGCCTCTCAGACATGTCAGATATGTGGTATCATATCATGCTGCATTGTTAAGACGGTTCAACAGCAAATACTGCCTCTCTCTCCCTCCCTCCAGGATCACAGAATGAATTCCATACTTGTCCAGCTGCATCGGAAGCGCTCGGAATATTCACCCCCTAAAACTGTCATCGGAAACGTACTGAATAAATCTTCACTCGGCTGGGTTAGTGCACCATCCGAATGAAGGATATGCCCTGGCCCCACACCCCGAGGCTGCCTTTCAACTGTGCTGTGTGGGAGTCACTCTGAGAAGACACAGGGAAAAAGATCTGATGGATATCTCGCGAGGGAAGTGGCTGAAGGGCGTGAGAGATAGGGAGCAATATGATATTGTTAGGAATTTGGGATTAGCCTGATGAATGTTAATCATCTTTTCTGATCCCATGGCAGTCTCAAATACCAGCTGGAATGGACCTAATGAATTGAAATCTTCTGCAAAGTATCACATCAACGGCCCCTTTGTGGTACAACTGAATGCAGAGGTCTGTACCCTATAGATTCCTCTCTTGCTATTCATCCTGTAGATTGTTGACTGAATTCTATATTTTACTGACTGGCTCTGTGTCCTATAGATTCATCGTTTCCTATATCCTACAGATATCCTCTCTTGTTCTGCTTGTATTCTTGATGATCATGTTGCGTGGAGTGAGACAGCAGGCTCTTTGGGAAGGTTTGCGTCTCTGATTTTAATCACTCCGCCAATTGTTATGCTAACTCACCCAGAATTTCCTGCTTTCTTCCTCTCTTCAGCTGCCCTGCTGGGACTTTCCACCCTGCAGCCCCTCCGAGAGAGGCTGTCCCACAGCCCAGTGACGGTCATCTTGTCTTGAATTGGCTGAAGTCATGACTCCTGGCCACATTTGGGGAAGAGAATTCCAAAGACTAACAACTCTCTGAGACAAATAAATTCTTCTCATCTCCATCTTAAGTGAGAGACCCCTTACTTATAAGGAGAAACATTCCCTCAGCATCCCACCCTCTGAAGTCCCCTCAGTATCTTATATGTTTCAATAAGGTCGCCTCTCAATCTTCTAAACTCCAATGGATAGAGGCCCAACCTGATCAACCTTTCCTCATAAGGAAATCTCTTCACCCCATCAGGGGTGGCACGGTGGCGCAGTGGTTAGCACTGCTGCCTCACAGCACCAGGGACCCGGGTTCAATTCCCGGCTTGGGTCACTATCTGTGTGGAGTCTGCACGTTCTCCCCGTGTCTGCGTGGGTTTCCTCCGGGTGCTCCAGTTTCCTCTCACACTCCAAAGATGTGCAGGTTAGGCGGATTGGCCATGCTAAATTGCCCCTTAGTGTCCCAAGATGTGTAGTTTGGATGAACTAGCTGAGGGCAATGTGTAGGGTTACGGGGATAGAAATCATAGAAACCCTACAGTGCAGAAGGAGGCCATTCGGCCCATCGAGTCTGCACCGACCACAATCCCACCCAGGCCCTACCCCCACATATTTACCCGCTAATCCCTCTAACCTATGCATCTCAGGACTCTAAGGGGCAATTTTTAACCTGGCCAATCAACCTAACCCGCACATCTTTGGATAGGGAGAGGGCCTGGGTAAGATACTCTTGTCAGAGAGTCATTGCAACACTTGATGGGCTGAATGGCCTCCTGCACTGAAGGATTCTATGATTAATCAGCCGGTTGAATCTTCCCTGAACTGCTACTAATGCACATTGCGGTTGTGGGATCTTGCTGTGCAGGAAGGCTGCCACCTTTCCTGTGTGACAACAGTGACCTTGAAAAGATGCTGCGGGAAGACACGAATTCTCCTCGCTCTCCAGCCCATCGGCAATCCTGACTTGCAACTCCATTTGAAAAGTATGCTGTAATAGATTTGTTTGTGAGACGGAGGGATGTCTGTTGCAACTGAAGCCCAGAGGCTGTTCACTTGACAGAAGACTCTCTCAAGTAATTCAGCGTGGCGGACATGCCTGGGAGGGGGAGGGAGAGAGAGGAGGTGACTCAGAGTCCTGTCCAGCATCGTTGACAGCTCCTGAAGTATATGTTACCACATCCAATCACCCCAGGGTCCACATCTCCACAAGCAACTAACATTATGCAATTAAAAGGGGCAATGTCACCTCACCAATCGTTTAGCAGCCTCTTAAGACATGACTGCATGCTAGTTTTGTGAGCAAGATTCCAGTCTCCCGTGTTGTGTGCCCCCGTGAACTCTGTGACATCCAGCTGTACAGTTCCTCAGCCAGTATTCCGGAGAATTCTACCCAATGTTCTGGGGCAAGATTCGTCACACAACCAGGGGACATAGACTCAAGGTAGGTGTCAGTTGGTGTAGAGGGAGCACGAGGAAGAACTTTTTTACGCAGAGGATGGTGGGTGTCTGGAATTCGCTGCCCGAGTTGGTGGTGGAGACAGAGACCCTAAACTCTTTTTAAAAGAACCTGGATCTGCACCTTGCGTGCTGTAAGCTGCAGGGCTATGGGCCGGGTGCAGGAAGGTGGGACTAGAAAGGGCACCTGGGTGTCCTCGGACTGGCATGGATAAGATGGGCTGAGAGGCCTCCTCTGCGCCGCAGCCTTTCTATGGCTCAAACCAACATAAAGTGATCTGGAATGCATTGTTTGTGTGGAATCTTGCTGTGTGCAAACTGGCTGCAGCATTCACCAAGTTCCATCGCTCAGCCAAAGAATAAAACTAACTCATTGGCTGGAAAGAGTTTCGGGGTGTCCTGGGGTCACGAAAGGAGCTATAAAAATAGAGTTATATGCCAGAATTTTACCACCTCACCCGCCCGAGGCTCATAGGATCTCGCCCAAGGCCAACGGGGAATGCCATTCTGCGAGCCTCACCCACCCCAATTCCGGTAAAATTCTGGCAATAGAGTCATAGAGGTTTACAGCATGGAAACAGGCCCTTCAGCCCAACTAGTCCATGCCACCCCTTTTTTTTAACCACTAAGCGAGTCCCAATTGCCCATGTTTGGCCCATATCCTTCTGTACCCATCTTACCCTCCATGCTTTTTAAAAGACAAAATTGTACCCGCCTCTACTACTGCCTCTGGCAGCTTGTTCCAGACACTCACCATCCACTGTGTAAATAAACTGCCCCTCTGGACTCTTTTGTATCTCTCCCCTCTCACCTTAAATCTATGCCTTCTAGTTTTAGACTCCCCTACCTTTGGGAAAGGATGCTATCTACCTCATCTATGCCCCTCATTATTTTATAGCATGGGGATGTTAAGCTACTTTTATTTTTACCACAATCCCACTGCAGTGCTGCCTCCAATCCTATCCAATTCTACCGTCGTTACTGCTGATTCTCAAAACCTCCATCCTTGCTTTCTCTGCCTTTGAGGAGAGCATGGTGAGAAGTCAGAGGTGATTAGGGAGGGAATTACAGAATTTCGGGCCTAGGTAGACTAAGCCAGTACCTCAGCAGCCTCTGTCACCTACCCCAGCTCTACAATCCTCTCAGATTTCTGTGGCTCTCCAATTCCGGCCTCTTGAGCCTCCCCCCACTTTCCATCGCTCCACCATCAGGCCTGAAGCTCTCAAATTCCCTCCCTCAGCCTCCCCGCCTTCCTCTCCTACTAGTGCTATTATCGCTAGACTATTAATCCAGAAAATTAGCTAATGTTCCGGGGATAAAAGCAAAATTACTGCGGATGCTGGGATCTGAAACAAAAACAGAAAATGCTGGAAAATCTCAGCAAGTCTGACAGTATCTGTGGGGAGAGAATACAGCCAACATTTCGAGTCGAGATGCCCTTCGTCAGAGCTCAGAGCAAAACAGATGTTCTTAATGTTCTGAGGACCCGGGTTCGAATCCCGCCACGGCAGATGGTGGAATTTGAATTCATATAAAAAATCTGGAATTAAGAATCTACTGATGACCATAAAACCCCATTGTCGGAAAAACCCATCTGGTTCACTAATGTCCTTTAGGGAAGGAAATCTGCCGTCCTTACCTGGTCTGGCCTACATGTGACTCCAGAGCCACAGCAATGTGGTTGACTCTCAACTGCCCTCAGGTAACTAAGGATGGGCAATAAATGCTGGCCAGCCAGCGATGCTCATGTCCCGCGAATGAATAAGAAAAAAGACGCTCCTTAAGGCCAACTCTTTGACTGGAAATAATATTTCCTTCTTTGTTTTGGTGTCAAATTTTGTTTAATAATAACTATATTCACTGGAGTTTCGAAGAATGAGAGGGGACCTCATCGAAACTTATAAAATTCTAACAGGGTTAGACAGGATAGATTCAGAAAGAATGTTCCCAATGGTGGGTGGAGTCCAGAACTAGGGGGTCATAGTTTGAGGATAAGGGGTAAACCTTTTAGAACTGAGGTGAGGAGAAATTTCTTCACCCAGAGGGTGGTGAATGTGTGGAATTCACTCCCACAGAAAGTAGCTGAGGCCAAAATGTTGTGATTTCAAGAAGAAATTAGGTATAGCTCTTGGGGCTAAAGGGATCAAGGGACATGGGAGGAAGGGGGGATCAGGGTATTGAATTTGATGATCGACCATGATCAAAATGAATGGCGGAGCAGGCTCGAAGGGCCGAATGGCCTCCTCCTGCTTCCAGCTTCTATGTTTCTATGTAATGCTGTTGTGAAGGATTTTGGAATGTTTTATTGTGTTAAAGGATGCTATATAAATACACAATGTTGTTGACTGGAGGGTTGGAATGATCATACATAGATTAATAGGTTTCCTGTAGTGAGTTTGATGGGCCCTTGTCATGGAGTGTCTGTGTGCAACACCCGCATGCTGAGAGCCACAGCTTTATATGCAACATCTACAAAGCAGTTCTGAAGTGATACAGAATCTCTCAAATCCATTGGTTTTAATTAATCACACTCAGTTCCCCAGGCAGGCCCTATGCATTTTCCTTTGCTGCTGTAGGTAGCCCCAGGGTAGCTAATGATACCCTGCACCTTTGACACACGTCAGCTGCTGTCTCGCGTTCGACCCTGCGGCTCCCACAGTTGGAGCTGCAGGATGAGATCATGTCAAAAGAGGCTGTCTGATTGGCTGGCTTCAAGACCCGCCATTTACTGGGGGCATCTTTGGTCTGACTCCAGAGTAACTCAAACCTGGGGTGTGGGGATATCGCAGGAAACGGGCCCTGAGCGATGCCCATATTGAACGGCGAAGCAGGCTCAAGGGGCCAAATGGCCTCCTCCTGCTCCTAAGTCCTGTATTCCTATTTTATCCCTCCAATCTGCCCACCCTTTTGCAGTGGTATAGATCCCCCCTCCCCCCAACCCATCTCCACCCAGTTCCTCATCCAATTGACGGGCTATAGTGCACGAGACAGCAGGACTGTTCAGAACAGAGGGTGTGGCAGTCTAATGCCATCTTCCTTCACACTCACACACACACACACTAACTAACACACACACACTAACACACATACACTAACACACACATACTAACACACATACACTAACACACACATACTAACACACACACACTAACACACATACACTAACACACACACACTAACACACATACACTAACACACACATACTAACACACACACACTAACACACATACACTAACACACACATACTAACACACTCACACACACACATACACTAACACACACACACTAACACACATACACTAACACACACATACTAACACACACACACTAACACACACATACTAACACACACATACTAACACACACACACTAACACACATACACTAACACACACATACTAACACACACACACTAACACACATACACTAACACACACACACTAACACACATACACTAACACACACATACTAACACACACACTAACACACACACACTAACACACATACACTAACACACACATACACTCACACACACATACACTAACACATACACTCACATTAACACTAACACACACACACTAACACACACACATACACTAACACACACACAAATACACATGCATACACTAACACATACACTCACATTAACACTAACCCACACACACAATAACACACACACATGCACTCACACACACATACACTAACACACGCACATACACTAACACACACACTCACATTAACACTAACACACGCACACACATAACACACACAAATGTACACACACACAAAAGCACGCACACACACACTCACACTAACACACACACACTCACACTAACACAGACAAACACACTAACACACACAAACACACTAACGTATACATACACTAACGCACACTCACACACACATACACACTAACACACACATTCACACTAACATACACACTCACACTAACACACACATACATACACACGCACACTTACCCATACACATGCACACTAACACACACACAGCTTCACACACGCACACATACATACTCACACACACACACACTAACATACTCACACTCTCACATACACACACTCAGAGTGACACTCTGTCATGCACTCTCATCCTCAGGCAGACACTCATTAGCGTGTTCACACACATGTACAGACATATATTTAAAATACAGCTGTCCGAAGAGACGTTAAAACTAGTTCCTCTCAAGTGGACACGGAATTCTTGAGGTAGATTTATACAGTTTGTTGCTGTTTCAGACCCCAGTGGACAGTTGTGTTGTTTCTAAAACTCCTCAGTTGCAGCACTCACATCAGCCGAGTGTGCGGCTGGGAGTCTGCGCTCTCTATCTGAACCTATTACAGAGTGTGTCACTCAAAGGCACATACACAGTCCATGTGCCTGTGTCAGAGGCAGTGCAGCTGCAACACATTGTACCCTCGGATTGAATGAGGTTTCTCAGGGGAGCGTGGAAGCACAAAAGCAACATTGTGAGGTACCAGGAATGTAGGATCAGGAGGAGGCCATTCAGTCCCTCTAACTGCTTCTGCCATTCAATCAAATCATGGCTGATCTCCAATTCACCAAAGCATCACCGACTCCAATTCGATGTTCCAGAACTTTCTGGACCTCAAAATGTCCCAGTATGCTTTCCAACAAATGGAAGTGCTTTTAAAGCGTAGTCATTATTGTAATGTAGGTCGTGAATGTGGCCCAATCCCTCACTCAAACCAGCCTCCCATCCATTGACTCTGTCTACACTTCCCACTGCCTCGGCAAAGCAGCCAGCATAATTAAGGACCCCACGCACCCCGGACATTCTCTCTTCCACCTTCTTCCACTGGGGAAAAAAATGCAAAAGTCTGAGGTCACGTACCAACCGACTCAAGAACAGCTTCTTCCCTGCTGCCGTCAGACTTTTGAATGGACCTACCTTGCACTAAGTTGATCTTTCTCTACACCCTAGCTATGACTGTAACAATACATTCTGCACTCTCTCCTTTCCTTCTCTATGAACGGTATGCTTTGTCTGTATAGCGCGCAAGAAACAATACTTTTCACTGTATGTTAATACATGTGACAATAATAAATCAAATCTAATCAAACATGACAGTCAGTTTGTGCACAGCAAGCTCCCACATGCAGCAATGTGATGACAACCAGACAACTTGTTTTTGCCACATTGACTGAGAGTTAAACTTTGGCCAGAGCTCCGGGGAGAAGTCCACCGCTCTTCCTCAAAGTAGCACCGTGAGAGTTTAACATTCCACATGAGGGAGGAGACGGAGCCTCAGTTTAATGTCTCATCTCAAAACAGCGCCTCCAACAATGCAGGCCTCCTTCAGTACTGCGCTCGAAGTTGTCCGCCTGAATTGTGTACCCAACGATTCCTGAGGTCCAACGGCAGCAGAAAACCACATTATACACGGGGAGGAAAAAGTGTTCCAGAGGAGGGGGAGGAGGAGAGGTGGAAGGACTGCAGACAACCCCAGGACCACGTACAACAGGATATTCTGACAATATGTGCTCCTCTCCGGCAAAGTGTGCATTCCATCAACTAGCAATATCCTGTGTTGACAAGCCATTAATAAGAAGCTGCTCACTCTCCCACACACACCGGACTCGGGCTGAATTAAATTACAACATTCAACCCACAAACCAACACTCACTTATTGTTTAACTCTGTGCCTGCCATGTGACTATTGCATACGGCATGCTTGCCTTCATCGGACGGGCATTGAGTTTAAAAATTGGCAAGTCATGTTGCAGCTTTATAGAACCTTAGTTAGGCCGCACCTGGAACATAGTGTTCAATTCTGGTCGCCACACTACCAGAGGAATGTGGCGACTGGGTGGCACAGTGGTTAGCGCTGCTGCCTCACAGCGCCAGCGACCCCGGTTCGATTCCCGGCTTGGGTCACTGTCCGTGTGGAGTTTGCACATTCTCCCTATATCTGCGCGGGTTTCCTCTGCGTACTCTGGTTGAAGTAAAGTTTATTTATTAGTCACAAGCAAGGCTTACATTAACACTGCAATGAAGTTATTGTGAAAATCCCTTCGTTGCCACACTCCGGCGCCTGTTCGGGTACACTGAGGGAGAATTTAGCACGGCCACTGCACCCTCACCAGCACGTCTTTCGGACTGTGGGAGGAAACCCGGAGCACCCGGAGGAAACCCACTGGGAGAACGTGCAGACTGTGTACAGACAGTGACCCAAGTCACTGGTTTTGAACCCGGATCCCTAGCGCTGTGAGGCAGCAGTGCTAACCACTGTGCCACCAGGGGGGGTGGTGGCGGAGGGGTGGGGGGGGGGGATCCGATTATTGAGTTGGATGATCAGCTGCGATTGTAATGAATGGCGGAGCAGGCTCGAAGGCCCTCCCCCTGCTCCTATTTTTTTATGTTTCTGTGCAATTGGTGAACTCTTTCCCGGGGCTGGCATGGGCCCAGTGGGCTGAATGGTTTCCCTCCATGCTGCAAGGTTCAATGATTTCTGTCTCTAGTGTTGCTAAGCTTAGCGCTCTGTACAGCTGCCTAAATGTGTGTCTCCCACACTCTGGAGGAAGATAACTCACCATGACCGAGCCATTCAAACCTCCCCACAGAATCCAGCCCTGACCCCTACAACCTGACAGACATTAATATAACCCTGGCACCACTCAAATGCTTCCTGTAAGAACAGTCCATCAGGACAGAGCTGGTCTATAATTAAAGGATCACCCTCAGAGTATCTAGACAGAGACAGAACCCTCTCTCTCTCAGACAGGCCAGCCAGTCTGCAGCCCACCACTCTCTCAACTCCACATGATTAAAGAAGTTATAGAAGCAACAAAAGTAGATTTACAAGGATGATACCAGAAGCAGGAAGATTTATTTATTCAGAAAGCTTGAACGGGCTGGGACTCTGCGCTCCAGAATACAAAGGGTTAAAGGGAGTGACCTGATAGAGAGGTCTTCAAAATTATGCAAAAACTGGAAAAAGAGGGATGATGTTTCCTCTGGTGGGGCAGAGCAGAATTAGGGGCCATAAATACAGAAGATAGTCACTAGTAAATCCAATCGGGAATTCAGGAGAAACCTCTTTACCCAGAGAGTGTGGAACTCGCTACCACGGGGACTGGCTGAGGTGAATAGTGCAGATACATTTAAAGGGAAGCTGGGTAAACACATTGAAGAAAGAAGAGGGTGAGAAAACGGGGACTGACAGGCCAGTTAGCCTGACATCAGTCAACCGGAAAACTCCTGAATCTGTTGTTAAGGGAGTCAAGGTAGATCGAGAGTTCAAATCTCAGTCCTGGACTTAATCAAAAAGCCAGTAGTCTACAAGACCATAAGACATAGGAGCAGGATGAGGCCACTCGGCCCATCGAGTCTGCTCCGCCAATCAATCATGGCTGATATTTTTCTCATCCCCATTCTCCTGCCTTTTGCCCATAACCCCCGATCCCCTTATCAATCAAGAACCCTACCTATCTCTGTCTTAAAGACACTCAATGACCCGGCCTCCACAGTCTTTTGCGGCAAAGAGTTCCACAGATTCACCACTGTCTGATTGAAAAAATTCCTCCTCATCTCTGTTTTAAAGGATCGTCCCTTTAGCCTGAGGTTGTGCCCTCTGGTTCTAGTTTTTTCTCCTAGTCTAGGATGGTACAGAGGGAGTGCTGTATTACTAGAGGTGCTGGCTTTTGGGTGAGATGTTAAACTGATGCCCAGTCTTCCATGTCAAGTGTCTGTCAAAGATCCCATGTCCGGGCAGAGGGATCTGGGTGTCTGTGTTCATGAATCGCAGCGAGTCGGTACGCAGGTACAGCATGTAATAAAAAAGGCAAATGGGATGTTGGCATTTATTGCAAAGGGACTGGAGTATTTTTTTATATTTGTGGGATAGGGCATCGCTCACTGGCCAGCATTTATTGCCCATCCCTAGTTGCCCTTGGAGAGTTGAGAGTCAACCACATTGCTGTGGCTCTGGAGTCACATGTAGGCCAGACCAGGTAAGGACAGCAGATTTCCTTCCCTAAAGAACATTAGTGAACCAGATGGATTTTTCCAACAGTCGACAATAGTTTCATGGTCATCAGTAGATTCGTAATTTCAGATTTTTAAAAAGTTTAATTCAAATTCCATCATCTGCCGTGGTGGGATTCGAACCCGGGTTCCTAGTATAAAAGTAGAGAAGTGTTGTTGCAATTGTATAGGGTGTTGGTGGGACCACATCTGGAGTATTGTGTCCAGTGTTGGTCTCCTTATTTGGGGAAGGATGTGGTGGCATTGGAGGCAGTTCAGAGGAGATTCACCAGATTGATTGCAGGGATGAAAGGGTTGACGTATGAGGAGGGATTAAACAGTTTGGGCTTATACTCGCTGGAGTTTAGAAGGATGAGAGGGCATCTGATCGAAGTATATAGAATTTTAAAAGGGATTGATAAAGTAAAGGTAGACCAAGTGTTTCCTCTTGTGGCGCAATCTAGAACAAGAGGTCACAGGGTAGAGGTTGAGAGGCGTGAGATTTAAAACTGAGATGAGGAGGAACGACTTCTCGCAGAAGGTGGTGAATTTGTGGAACTCGCTGCCCCATCGCGCGGTGGAGTCTGAATCATTGAATGGTTTCAAGAAGGAGATGGATATATTTTGCATAAAAAGAGGGATAAAGGGATATGGGGAGCAGGTGGGGAGGTGGATTTGAGACCCGGGAGAGATCAGCCATGATCTGATTGAATGGCGGAGCAGGCTCGAAGGACTGAATTTGCCGACTTCTGCTCCTAATTCCTGTGTTCCTATCATTCTTTGAGGAGATCACAGAATCCGACAGTGCAGAAGGAGCCATTCGGCCCATCGAGTCTGCACTGACATCAATCCCACCCAGGCGCTATCCCCATAACCCCATTGCATTTACCCTAGCTAGTCTCCCTGACACTAAGGGGCAATTTACCATGGCCAATCCACCTAACCCACACATCTTTCGACTGTGGGAGGAAACCGGAGCACCTGGAGGAATCCCACGCAGGCACGGGGAGAACGTGCAGACTCCACACAGATGATGACGCTAGCCGGAAATCGAACCCGAGTCCCTGGCGCTGTGAGGCAGCAGTGCTAACCACTGTGCCACCGTGCTGACCTTGAAGCACAGGAATTTTTCCTGGTGTCCTGGCCAATATTAATTCTTAAATTAATATCACAAGAAAAAAGATAATTCTTAGTCATTATAGCTTCGCTGTTTACGGCAGCTTGCTGTGCTTCATTTGGCTCTTGTGTTATTTTTCATGGGATATGGGCATCGCTGATAAGGCCAACATTTGTTGTCCATTCCTAATTGTCCTTGAGGAGGCAGTAGTGAGCCGCCTTCTTGAATCACTGCTGTCCATTGAGTGCAGGTGCACCCACGGTGCTGGCAGCTTAGTACAACTGAGTGGCCATAGGAACATAGAAACATGGAAGATATGAGCAGAAGGAGACCATTCGGCCCTTCGAGCCTGCTCCGCCATTCGTTACGATCATGGCTGATCATCCAATTCAATAGCCTAATCCTGCTTTCTCCCCATAACCTTTGATCCCATTCGCTCCAAGTGCTATATCCAGCCGCCTCTTCAATACATTCAATGTTTTGGCATCAACTACTTCCTGTGGTAATGAATTCCACAGGCTCACCACTCTTTGGGTGAAGAAATGTCTCCTCACCTCCATCCTAAATGGTCTACACCGAATCCTCAGGCTGTGACCCCTGGTTCTGGGTTCCCCCCACCATCGGGAATATTCTCCCTGCATCTACCCTGTCTAGTCCTGCTAGAATTTTATATGTTTCTTTGCGATCCCCCCTCATTCGTCTGAACTCCAGTGAAAACAATCCTCAACTAGTCAATCTCTCCTCATACATCAGTCCCGCCATCCCCGGAATCAGCCTGGTAAACCTTGCCACACTCCCTCAGAAGCAACAACATCCTTCCTCAGTAAAGGAGGCCAAAATTGTACACAATACTCTGGGTGTGGTCTCACCAAGACCCTGTATAGTTGCAACAACACATCCCTGCTCCTGTACTCGAAACCTCTCGCAATGAGGGCCAACATACCATTTGCCTTCTTTACCACCTGCTGCACCTGCATGCTTACCTTCAGTGACTGGTGCACAAGGACACCCAGGTCCCGCTGCACACTCCCCTCTCCCAATTTACAGCCACTCAGGTAGTAATCTGCCTTCTTGTTTTTGCTTCTGAAGTGACACTGACATTGCTGTGGCTCTGGAGTCACATGTAGGCCAGACCAAGTAAGGACATCAAATTTCCTTCTCTAAAGGACATTAGTGAACCTGATGGTTCTGTGGCCATCATTGGACTTTTAATCCCAGATTTTCACTGAATTCAAATTTCACCACCTGCTGTAGTGGGATTTGAATCTGGGTCCCCAGAGCATTACCTTGGATCTCTAGATTCCTACACACAAAAAGAGAAATGCTGGAGAAACTCAGCAGGCCTGAGAGCATCTGTGGAGAGAGAATAGAGTCAACGTTTCGAGTCTTCCTTTGTCAACCCTTCATCAGAGTATCCAGACTCGAAACGTTGGCTCTATTCTCTCTCCACACAGATGCTGTCAGACCTGCACTTTCCACCATTTTCTGTTTTTGTTTCAGATTCCAGCATCTGCGGTATTTTGCCTTTATCTCTGGATTACTAGTCCAGTGACCATACCACTACGCTACTGCCTCCCCAAAAGGACATGAGAGAACCTAAAGGACTTCCTGGTATGGAGGGCATTAGCTATAAGGAGAGGTTGGAGAAACTTGGTTTGTTCTCACTGGAATGACAGAGGTTGAGGGGCGACCTGATAGAAGTCTACAAGATTATGAGGGGCATGGGCAGAGTGGATAGTCAGAAGCCCTTTCCCAGGGTGGAAGAATCAATTACTAGGGGGCACGGGTTTAAGGTGCGAGGGGCAAGGTTTAAAGGCGATGCTTAAAGGAGCCAAGCTATTTTACGCATAAGGTGGTGGATGCCTGGAACTCGCTGCCGGGGGAGGGAGTGGAAGCAGATACAATAATGACTTTTAAGGGGCATCTTAACAAATACATGAATAGGATGGGAATAGAGGGATATGGTCCCCGGAAGGATAGGGGGTTTTAGTTCAGTCGGGCAGCATGGTCGGTACAGGCTTGGAGGGCCGAAGGGCCTGTTCCTGTGCTGTAATTTTCTTTGTTCTATCAGGGAACCAACTAGGTCTTTACAACAATTGACAACGGTCACCATGACTGAGACTAGCATCCAACTCCAGATTTTTATTATTAACTGAATTTATTCATTAATGGAATATAAATTCCACCAGCTGCCATTGAACCCATGTCCCCAGAACATAGCTGAGGCCTTTGGATGAGTGACATTAACTCTAACCCACTTCTGCCCAATGCATTTCCCCTTTTACAGAAGTGACGATGCTTCAAAAACACTTCATTGGCTGTGAAGCACTTTGAGTCATCCAGTGGCTGTGAAAGGTGCTATCTAAATACAAGCCCTTTCCCTCCATTAATTAATAAATAAAGTGTTCAACTGAAATGAAAATTAAACAGAGTATTTTTTTCACAACGTTGTGGTTGTTCCCTTGCAGCAGTTGTCCTGGAGAATTATATTTTTATTTCTGCTGACTCCATTGGAGTTCAGAAGAATGAGGGGTGTTCTCATTCAGAGATATAAAAATTCATAGCGGGGTTGACAGGACATATGCTGAAAGGTTGTCCTCCCCTGGCTGGAGAATGTAGAAACTGATAGCCAAGTTCCGCACACACGAGGACGGCCTCAACCGGGATATTGGGTTCATGTCACACTATTTGTAACCCCCACAGAGTTTCACTGGCTGTCTTGTCTGGAGACAATACACATCTTTTTAGCCTGTCTTGATGCTCTCTCCATTCACATTGTTTTGTTTCTTAAAGACTTGATTAGTTGTAAGTATTCGCATTCCAACCATTATTCATGTAAATTGAGTCTGTGTCTTTATGTGCTCTGCTTGTGAACAGAATTCCCACTCACTTGAAGAAGGGGCTTGCAGCTCCGAAAGCTTGTGTGGCTTTTGCTACCAAATAAACCTGTTGGACTTTAACCTGGTGTTGTTAAACTTCTTACTGGAGAATGTAGAACATAGGATCCAGATTCTGAGAAATTGGCCCTCCCCAGAACGAGGTGTTGGTTGCGAATCTTTGGAATTCTCTACACTGGAGAGGTGTGGATATCTAGTGATTATGTATATTGACCGAGATCGATGGGTTTATAGTGACTAGGGTAATTAAGGATATGGGATAGTGCAGTGAGAGTGGAACTGAGATAGTGGATCAGCCGTGATTGTGTTGAATGGGGGAGCAAGCCTGATCGGGAGGGCCAATTCTTCTATTCTCTTTGCAGCCATCGTTCCTTGGTTCTTCTTGTTCTCTGAAGTGATGGTGTAGCTGGAGAAGCTAGGGAACCGGCAAAAATGCAACTTGGCGGCATCGCAAACACGGCCACGGGCAATTGCGAGGCAGAGGATCCAATAGGCCACCAGATTTGTCTTCCACGTGGAGCAAGACCAACTTATGCGGTCAAACAGACCCCGGGAAAGGAAGGGAAGACAGGTGAAGCAGGTTGTAGGGAAGATGGAAAGTGGGGATTTTACTTGGCGGCAGGGTTGATGAGGAGGAATTATTATATCACCGTTCCTTCACTGTCATTGGTGAGGAGGAATTTCTTCAGCCAAAGGGTGGTGAATGTGTGGAACTCTTTGCCACAGAAAGCTGTGAAGGCCAGGTCATTGAGTGTCTTTAAGACAGAGATAGATAGGTTCTTGATTAATAAGGGGATCAGGGGTCATGGGGAAAAGGCAGGAGAATGGGGATGAGAAAAAAATCAGCCATGATTGAATGGCAGAGCAGACTCGATGGGCCGAGTGGCCGAGTTCTGCTCCTATGTCTTATGGTTGATTCTGCTCAAGGTGATTTCAATGTCTCGGTGCAAGTGGGACACAGAGAGTTATTATTTAATCTCGAGAATCAACCCAAATCACAACTGAGTCAATGGGAGCGCCACCTCGAATTTGATTGACAGCAGCCGGGAGGCTGTAAATATTGGATTCTCTTTGAGCCTCGTCCCCACCATCCCCCCCTCTCCACAGCAACAAGGCTCAGCACTGTAAATTATGCTCAACTTATGGGGATAATTACCTGGTGCCTGGGAACATCTTTGGAGAGAGCTAGGTGTTATGCAAATGAAGCACGTGAATAATTTAAATTTTCAAGGGGTTCCTGGGAGTCGCTGCTGACAGGGAGCCCGGGGGAGTGCCTGCTTTCTCCCCCATCACACAATTACTTCAAGCTTCTGCCTGATTATTGATGCACGTCAGCATCGGCCTCCTGTCACCTTTGACCTTGTTTGCAAGACAACACATTTGTGCAACTGGCAGCCTGAAATAATTGTCTTGTAAAGAATGCGAGGGACAATGGTTGGTTCAAAATAGCCACATTTTTCACTGTTCTGCAATGTTTGAGTGCGTAGTTTTGTGTATGTTTTCTTCAAAAGGGAGGAGCCAGTCGTTGGCCTCAATATTCACTGTCTTTTCCTATCCATCAGCTGATACATCCACTCCCTCCACCACCGATGCACAGTGACAGCCCTGTGTGCCATCCACAAGATGCGCTGTAGCAAGGCTCCTTTGATAGCACCTTCCAAATCCACGACCCCTACCGTCTAGGTGGGCAATGGCAGCAGATGCATTGGGAAATACCAGTCCTGACTTGGAAATATATCACTGTTCCTTCACTGTCGCTGGGTCAAAATCCTGGGAGTTCCTTCCCTAACGATGCTGTGAGTGTACCTAGACCATAAGATACAGCAGCAGAATTAGACCATTCAGCCCATCGAGTCTGCTCTGCCATTCGATCATGGCTGATATGTTTCTCAATCCCATTCTCCCGCCTTTTCCCCGTAACCTTTGATCCCCTTACCGATCAAAAACCTATCTGACTCTGTCTTAAATATGTTGGAATGTAACCAATGAGAACATTGGATCAGTTGCAGTGTGACCAATGGTAACATGCTGTCAGGGTCAGCTGACCCAGTAAACTATGTAACCAATGACAAAATGATGTGGTAGTCAGCTGACTTCGTATAACTAAGAAGCAGGTGGGGTTTATGGGAGCTTGGAATGGCCCAGGGTGAGGCCTCAAGTGTTGGAGTAATGAAGCTTCTTTATTAAACCTTTCTCTTTGATTTATAAGTTGGAGTAAGTCTTGTTTTATTTTATTGCTGACAGATGAAGAGTTCCTTCTGCTGGATCAACAAAATACGCTCAATGACCCGGCCTCCACAGCCTTCTGTGGCAATGAATTCCACAGATTCACCGCCCTCTGGCTGAAGAAATTCCTCCTCATCTCGGTAATACTGTGGCCTCGGATCCTAGTCTCTCCCACTAATGGAAACATCTTCCCCACACCCACAGCTCCAGGGACCGGGGTTCAATTCCCGGCTTGGGACACTGTCTGTGTGGAGTTTGCACATTCTCCTCGTGTCTGCGTGGGTTTCCTCCGGGTGCTCCGGTTTCCTCCCACAGTCCAAAGATGTGCGGGTTAGGTTGATTGGCCATGTTAAAATTCCCCCTTAGTGTCCTGAGATGCGTAGGTTAGAGGGATTAGCAGGGTAGATATGTAGGGATATGGGGGTAGGGCCTGGGTGGGATTGTGGTCGGTGCAGACTCGATGGGCAAGATGGCCTCTTTCTGCACTGTAGGGTTTCTATGATTCTATGGCTTGTCTGTGCACAGCCTGCATGTTCTCCCCGTGCCTGCATGGGTTTCCTCCGGGTGCTCTGATTTCCTCCCACAGTCCAAAGATGTGCGGGCTAGGTTAATTGGCCATGCTAAATTGCCCTATAGTGTCAGGGGGACCAATAGGATAAATACGTGGGGTTAAGGGGATAGGGTCCGGATGGGATTGTGGTCGATGCAGACTCAATGGGCCAAATGGCCTCCTTCTACACTGTAGAGATTCTATGGCGTTATCCAGGCCTATCTCGGGGACTGCTGTAATTCAAGGACAGCTCACCATCACCTTCTCCAAGGGCAATTTGGGATGGGCAATAAATGCTGGTCTAGCCAACGATGCCCATACCTCAGATGAAAAAAAGGGGCAAGGTTTGAACCCAATCCAAGCGGTGTGAGGAATGGAGCCAGAGTTCTGAATGGCATCCCACACAAGCCTTCCAGCCAGTTCATTTACCTCATGGGACTGGCCCATACAACACAGGACTGTTGCCCCGAATGGCTTCATAATTCTAACATCCTCCCACCTTGCTGACTAGCGTACCCATCATGCCATGGATGAAGTTGGCTATGTCTATCTGTCACGTTCAAGTTGGTGTCAGCCTGTGAACACTTCACACTGATCATCAAGAGAAGAATGTTACAACACACGAACGATAAGATGATCATTCTGCAAACTGTTAACCAGCCCATCAATCCTTCCTGCGTGTTGTCTTTGCACAAAAACACTCAAGAGTTCAGCAGTCTGCAGCAGGTGGCACAGTGGTTAGCACTGCTGCTTCACAATGCCAGGAACACGGGTTCAATTCCTGGCTTGGGTCACTGTCTGCGTGGAGTTTGCACGTTCTCCCCGTGTCTGCGTGGGTTTCCTCCGGATGCTCCGGTTTCCTCCCACAGTCCAAAGATGTGCGGGTTAGGTGCATTGGCCACGCTAAATTGCTCCTTAATGTCCCCAAGGATGTGCAGGTTAGGGGGATTAGCGGGGTAAATTCATGGGGTTACAGGGGTAGGGCCTCGGGGGATGAGGATCATCTGTCAGAGAGTCTGTGCAGACTCAATGGGCCGAATGGCCTCCTCCTGCACTGTAGGGATTCTATGATTCTGCCTCCCTCTATCCTAACCACGTCCAGACCTGTCCAACTGAGAGTTACTGATTGATCTGGAATGCAGCGCTGGTTTATTGGCTGTCTGGTTACCTGACAGAGCAGAACCCCCTGGTTTTAATCTTATTGAAATGTCCTTTGCCTCGCTCACAAACAGCAGGGGGGCCATGTTGGAGAGTGGTCCCATTAGAAGACATGAATTCAAATCCCATCGCAGCATTTTGCAAACTTGAGCTTAGTTCTGATGTATTTTCATAAAAACCCAACCGGCTCACCACTCTGACAGACTCGAAACGTTGGCTCTGTTCTCTCTCCACAGATGCTGTCAGACCTGCTGAGATTTTCCCAACATTTTCTGTTTTTGGCTCACCCCCGTGCCTTGGGCGGAGGAAATCTACCGTCCTTATCCACCCTGAGTCTGTGCGTGGCGCCAGTCCCACACCAACAAGCTGGGCTGTTAACTGTCGACTGAAACAGCCACTCGGCTGAATCATTCTAGTATAGAAACACGTCACCAATTCGTGCACACATTGCAAGCTCACTCCATATGAGTACACTTGCAACAGTACGTCATTGGCTATAAAACACCTTGGGGTGTCCTGAGTTTGCAAAAGGCGTGAAATAAATAGTCTTAAGTTTATTTATTAGTGCCACAAGTAGGCTTACATTAACACTGCAATGAAGTTACTGTGAAAATCGCCTAGTCGCTCCGGCGCCTGTTCGGGTACACTGAGGGAGAATTTAGCATGGTCAATGCACCCAACCAGCACGTCTTCCAGACTATGGGAGGAAACCGGAGCACCCGGAGGAAACCCACGCAGACACGGGGAGAATGTGCAGACTCTGCACAGACAGTGACCCAATTCAGGGATCGAACCCGGGTCCCTGGTGCTGTGAGGCAACAGTGCTAACCACTGTGCCACCGTGCCGCCCCACTCTTTACCTATTTCTCTTTCTTCCCTCTTCCTTTTTTTTCTCTCCCCCCCCCCCCCCTCCAATAAGCCTGAAGATTCAAAGGACTGGAGGGGGGCTGCAGGGATAGGAGTTAATCAATCTTTCGCCTGCTGATTGCCAGTTGGACTGGCACACCATGGCAGGCTGCCAGACGGAATTAACAGGGGCAGGAAGAGGAACAAGGGGGGGGGGGCGAGGGGCTGGTTTGGAGGGAAGGGGGGGGGGAGGGGTGGAGGAGAGGGAAATGGGAGCGAATTTTTTTTAAATGAGCATTCGCCAAAGAGGGAAAATGCAGGTAATCCAATTAAAGCTCCCTTCAATTAGACCCGATGTTCAAACAGTGTCCCTCTTCACGAGAAGCTTGCAAGCTCCTGCAGTCACTAATTACTCACAACTCCTTCACTATAATTAATGCTGCTGGGTTGAAATGTCTATTGAACACAAGGAAATAAAAGGGACAGAGAGAGGGAGAGGGAGGGAGGGCAGTTTTACTTTAGGCTGGGGATGCTATTGTAAAGAAACCTGAGACCAAAACGCTCAGTGTTGGTTTGGAGACAAAATAATAGGAAAATATTCGAGCAATGCAGCTTCCAACCACAGTGAAGAGGAGAATTTCACTTTTTGGCAGTCCCTATCTCTCACCTCTGTTCATGCAATTATCCCATCAAAGCAGCTTGAAGCAGCAAACAAGGGATAGATCGCGGCAGTCGGTATGCAGACAGAGTTTATTAGACAACATAAATAAAAGGAATGTTTAGCTTTTTAGCTGCGTACTCTGGAACTCAAAAGATCACCAAATCCCTTTCATATCGCTGTCTATCAGCAGCCAACGTTTGTTCTTGCCTATTGTTAATCTTTCCCCTTTAATTAAATGTTTTTTTGGGAACATACCAAGCCAGGACTGAACATTGAGCTCTCTGCAGCCTCTTCGCGCTTGGCCCGAGGCCACAGATACTAGAGCTAGGTCAGGGCTCCACACTCATTGTTCTATCTCCCTTCTCCACACAGATAGGTGACTGCGTTGCTGTAGCGCCCTTTCCAATGTTCGACAGCACTTTAAGCCAACCGCGTGCTTCTCGACGTATGGTCGCTGTTGTTGTGTAGGAGACATGTGCGTTCGACAGAGCGTTGGACAGAGAGACCTCAAATCCAGCAGCAAGCTCATGGTATACAGAGCAGCCGTGGTTCCCGCCCTCGTGTATGCATCAGAAACATGGACAATGTACAGCAGACACCTCAAATCGCTGGAGAGATATCACCAACATTGCCTCTGTAAAATCCTGTAAATCCACTAGCAGGATAGGGGTACCAATGTAAGCGTCCTCTCCCAGGTCAATGTCCCCAGTATAGAGGCACTGGTCATTGTCCATACATCTGACACAAGAGTCCCAAAACAGGTACTCTGCTTTGAGCTCTGTGATGGCAAGCAATCACTAGGAGGGCAGAGGAAATGCGACAAGGGCACTCTGAAAGCCTCCCTAAATAAATACAAAATCTCCCATCGACACGTGGGAATCGCTTGCCTTAGAGGGGAGAGATACAAAAGTGTCCAGAGGGGCAATTGTTTCACACAGAGGGTGGTGAGTGTCTGGAGCAAGCTGCCAGAGGTGGTAGTAGAGGTGGGTACAATTTTATCTTTTAAAAAGCATTTAGATAGTTACATGGGTAAGATGGGTATAGAGGGATATGGGCCAAATGTGGGCAATTGGGATTAGCTTAGGGGTTTTAAAAATAAGGGCAGCATGGACACGTTGGGCCGAAGGGCCTGTTTCCATGCTGTAAACATCTATGACTCTATGACACAAACTGAAGAAGAGGCATCCGTGAAAGCACCCATCATCTTTTTTTTAAGTTTAAAGTGTTCGGGTACACTGAGGGAGAATTTAGCACGGCCAATGCACCCTAACCAGCACACCTTTCAGACTGTGGGAGGAAACCGGAGCACCCGGAGGAAACCCACGCTGACATGGGGAGAATGTGCAGACTCCGCACAGACAGTGACCCAAGCCCTGGCGCCCTGAGGCAGCAGTGCTAACCACTGTACAGAGCCGGCACCTTCTCGCCGTGTCTGCGTGGGTTTCCTCCGGGCGCTCCAGTTTCCTCCCACCGACTGAAAGACGTGCTGGTTAGGGTGCATTGGCCGTGCTAAATTCTCCCTCAGTGCACCCGAGTGTGGCGACGAGGGGATTTTCACAGTAACTTAATTGCAGAGTTAATGTAAGCCGACTTGTGACACTAATAAATAAACTTTAAAACTTGAGTGAAGGTCTAGTCAAGCAATGTGAGGCTGTGCGGAGTTGGGTGATGTGAGAGAGGTGGGAATGCAGATACAGGGTGGGGAGCTTTACTTGCGGGGGGGTCATAGAAAAGTACATAGGAATGTAGAAAATAGGAGCAGGAGGAGGCCATTTTGCCCTTCGAGCCTGCTCCACCATTCATTATGGTCATGGCTGATCATCCAACTCAATAGTCTGATCCCACCTTCCTCCTATATCCTTTGACCCTCTTCACCCCGAGAGCTATATCTAACTCCCTCTTCAAAACATTCAATGTTTTGGCCTCAACTGCTTTCTGTGGTAGTGAATTCCACAGGCTCACCACTCTCTCTCTGGGTGAAGAAATTTCTCCTCATCTCTGTCCGAAGCATTCTACCCTGTATTATCAGACTGTTAACCCCGGTTCTGGACACCCCCACCATCGGGGAAGTCCTTCTTGCATCTACCCTGTGGATTGCACGCACAACAGTAAACCTCATGAAAACGTGTAGAACTCATCTCTCCAGTGAACTCTGTGGGCGGAATTTTCCGATCCCGCCTGCCACAGGAATCAGAGCGGGTGGGGGCACACCATGCAAAGGTCCGCTGCCTGGGGAGGTAAGACGTATTCTCAATTGTTCTGCCAGCCGTTATCCAGGGTTCAGTCCCTTTAAATTTTGGGGCGGGGGGGGGGGGGAGCTGGGGTGGGTGCAGACATGCCCTGTGTCTGTCACAGAGTACATCTTCAAGACGGGCACCCACCTACCTGCGCAGTTTAGTGAGAAATTGGAGCCTTGGGCTGGCGCTGCTGTAGCTGTCCCGAGGGAATGCTGCACTGTCAGAGGTGCCATCTTTCGGGTGACACATTAAACTCATGTCCCGTCGGCCTCTCAGAGACTACAAAGCAACAAACTACAAAAGGTCGTGAACAAAGCCCAGTTCATCAGGCAAACCAGCCTCCCATCCATTGACTCTGTCTACACTTCCCGCTGCCTCGGAAAAGCAGCCAGCATAATTAAGAACTCCACGCACCCCGGACATTCTCTCTTCCACCTTCTTCCGCTGGGAAAAAGATACAAAAATCTGAGGTCACGTATCAACCGACTCAAAAACAGCTTCTTTCCTGCTGCTGTCAGACTTTTGAATGGACTTACCTTGCATTAAGTTGATCTTTCTCTACACCCTAGCTATGACTGTAACAGTACATTCTGCACTCTCTCCTTTCCTTCTCTATGAACAGTATGCTTTGTATAGCATGCAAGAAACAATACTTTTGACTGCATGCTAATATATGTGACAATAACAAATCAAATCAAATCAGGTGAATGAGAAGGTCCAGCATCTTGACAAAGGGCAGAGGGAACTCTCCCCAGAGTCCCAGACAATGTTTATCCCTCAACCCACACCACAAACCAATGCAACTGAAGAATCTCTGGCACCTCCAGTGAAAAAAGAATCCCTTTGAAGGGCAGAGCTGTTGAAATGGAGGCAAGCACAGAAGCCGGTTGGCATGCAACACAAGCCCACAACCAGCAAACTGGAGGCCGTGATGGGTTTTCTGCTTTTCTGGGTTGTGTGGCTTAAGGGAGGAGCTTTGGTCAGATTCTGGGAGACTCCCTGTTGCCTTTTGCCGAGTTTATTTTTATTATTTGTTTTCAGGGTGTTGCTGACAAGGTCAGGATTTAATGTCCAGCCTTCGCTGGCTCTCGAGAGGGTGGCGGTGAGCCGTCTTCTTGAACCGGTGCAGTTCCTGTGATGAGGGTACACCCACGATGAGGGTACACCGAGCCATGGCGCGGGTACACCCATGGCGAGGGACACCCATGGTGAGGATACACCCACGATGAGGGTACACCCACGGAAAGGGGACACCCATGGAATGGGTACACTCACGGTGAGGGTACAACCATGGGGAGGGTCTGTCTGCACTGTGAACCTTTCACCTCTGAGTCATGATGGACATGGCAAACATTCCATTTCATTGTGGACACCTCACACGGTGCAGCTCTGCTGATTGCTGGCTGTGGAGACTGGTCATGCAGAGGTAGGCTGTGCCACCAACGCAGCGCACAGAGCTGCCAAGAGACATGGTGGACTGTTGCTCTGGGCGTTGGTATCTGTCACCAAGCTGCAGTAGCCACTGGTCGATGTGGTGGCATGTGGCAGCCCTCAGAAGCTGCCGGCATTTCTAGAATTTTACAGCAGAGAAGGGGACCATTCTGCCCATCATGTCCACACTGGCTCCCGAAAGAGTTACCCAGCTCGTCCCATTCTCCATCCCCATCTCTGTAACCCTCTGAATTAATCACTTTCCAATCTGTATCCAGCTCTCTTTTTGAAACCTCCTACAGAATCTGCCTCTAGCACTCTCCCAGGCAGTGCATTCCAAACCCCAACAATTCTCAGAGTAAAGAGGTTTCTCCTCATCACACTCCTAGCTCTCTCACTGACCATCTTGAAATTGCAGCCCCCAGTCATTGACATACCAACTAGTGGAAACAGAATATCCTTCTTTACCCTGTCAAGAAGGGAACTCCTTCTCCTTTCCTTCTCTATGTACGGTATGCTTTGTCTGCATAGCGCACAGGAAACAATACTTTTCACTGTATGTTAATACATGTGACAATAACAAATCAAATCAAAAATTGTTCAGCATTCTGAACATCTCGATAAGGTCACTGCTTAATCTTCTCTGCTCCAAGGGGAGGAAGTACAATTTCTCTCATCTCTCCTTGTATCTAAAATTCCTCATTCCTGGGATCATTCTCGTAAATGTCCTTTTATCAAATCTCAACCGTGCAGAAGAGGCCATTTGGCCCATCGGGTCTGTGCCAGCTCTCTGACAGAGTATCTTACCCAGGTAGGGTCACAAGTAGGCTTCCAATAACACCGCAACGAAGTTACTGTGAAAATCCCCTGGAGTGGCCTGTTTGGGTACACTGAGGGAGAATTTAGTATGGCCAATGCACCTAACCCACATATCCCTGGACTGTGGGAGGGAACCGGAGCATCCGGAGGAAACCCACGCGGACACGGGGAGAACGTGCAGCCCCCACACAGACAGTGGCCCGAGACCGGAATCAAACCTGGGTCCCTGGTGCTGTGAGGCGGCAGTGCTAACCAGCGTGCCGCACATCTTCCATCCTGTGAGAGTGCCCGCTCTCTGAATCCACCCCTGTTTGATTCGTGCCAACACACCTGGCAGTTCGGCCTGTGAGATTTGTGAGGGAGTTCCAGAGTTTCTCTCCCTTACCATTCAGTCCATTAACCTCTGCACCCTGTGTCCCTCGACTCCTTCTTCTCTCTTCCCTTTGTTGCTCCACACTCCACTAACAGGCCTGATTGTGTCTCAGTTTCTGGTTGTATTGAAGGGTCCGTACCCAATAACCCGAACCCACAATTCCTCTCTCCGTTTGCTGTAATCCAACCCTCGCTGTTTCTCATGCAAAATTCCAGCAATTCTGCATCTTTCTTTCTGTAAATTTATTGAAGCAACTCTTTCTTATTTCACCGTGCGGACAGAAGCTTGAAAGGCCAGTGGAGGACAGGGCCTTAAACCCGGTCAGCTGAGTCCTCGGGTCACTGCACTCCCATGTAGTCAGACTGTTCCCAGACTCCGCTTATCTTTTCGGCCTAAAGCAGGAGGCTTCTTACACACTCCAACACTAATTCTTTCAAGATGTTGGCTCTTATTCCTGATGTTGGTCGCTGCTCCGTTCCGTCCTCCACTCTCCAGCCCGGTTTTCTTTGTTTGTTATTTTCCTTTCTCTCCACTTTCCTCTTCAATTCTTCTAAACGTGCTTTCTCCATCTAATCTTCCCGTCTCAGCGCTAAATTGCAGGGGGTTGTCAGGGTTAATTCTTCCCAGCATTCTGAGAGTATAGCTGTTGAGGCAAGGCCAGCATTTACCAATACAGGAGTCATGTACAGGCCCAGGCTGAGTAGTGACGGTAGGTCACTTTGCTGAGGAAATACAGAACCCGAGAATCCCTCCAGTGCTGACGGAGATGTACGAGGCAGATTCTTTACACAGAGGGCGGTGGGTGCCTGGAACTCGCTGCCGGGGGAGGTAGTGGAAGCGGATACGGTAGTGAGTTTTAAGGGGTGCCTGGACAAATACATGAATAGGATGGGAATGGAGGGGTATGGCTCCCGGAAGGGTAGGGGGCTTTAGTTCAGTCGAGCAGCATGGTCGGTGCAGGCTTGGAGGGGCCGAAGGCCTTGTTCCTGTGCTGTAATTTTCTTTGTTCTTTGAGACTATTCAGCCCATTGAGTCTGCACTAACTCTCCGCCAGAATATCTTACCCAGGCCCTCTCCCTCGTCCTATTCACATAACCCCAAACATTTATCATGGCCAATCAACCTAACCTGCATATCTTTGGACTGTGGGAGTAAATCGGAGCAGCCGGAGGAAACCCACGCAGACACGGGGAGAACGTGCAGACTCCACGCAGACAGCGACCCAAGGCCGGAATCGAACCCGGGTCCCTGGCGCTGTGAGGCAGCGGTGCTAACCACTGTGCCATCCTTGGGTAAGTGACCAATCCAACAGTTTCAGGGTCACATTTCACAGCTTCCCTTTCCAGGCCTGAATTCAATTCAAGAAAGTGAACCATCGATCCATCCAACCAGACAATCTTACAGCCATTCGGCCCATCATGCTAATGCTGGCTCTTTGACAGAGCTATCCAATTAGTCTCACTCTCCTGTACGTGCCCCAAAAGCCCTACCATTTTATTCCTTTTCAGGAATTTACCTAATTCCCTTCCTCTTGACTCTCCCCAGCCAAGGAAATGTCTCTGCCTATTCAACAGTTTAACCTCAAGGTAAACAAGTCAATGTTCCGCTCTCATAAATTAACCTGTAAAGTCCTGGTATCATTCTGCTGAATCTGTACGTATCGACGCCTCAGTGAATTCTGCAGATACTGCCGCAATCCCTGCCCACATTCAGCAATTCTCTACACCCTAGCTATGGCTGTAACACTACATTCTGCACCTTCTCCTTTCCTTCTCTATGAATGGTATGCTTTGTCTGTATAGCGCGCAAGAAACAATACTTTTCACTGTATGTTAATACATGTGACAACATATCAAATCAAAATCAAATCGAAATGCCTGGACAACATTTACACTTAGCCTGATAAGTGCAAAGTAGGATTCACCAGGCAATGTCCATCCCCTACAACAGATAATCTAACCATCTCCCTCTGGTATTCGCTGCATTTCGATCACAGAAAACACCTGAATTAACACCCACAGTGTTAACATTGAGCACAAACTGAACTGGACTAACCCTATAGATACCATGGCAAGAATAACAGGTCAGAGGCTGGACATTCTGCAGCGAGTAACTCACCTCCTGACTCCCCAAAGTCTGTCCACCGTCTACACAGCACAAGTCAGGAGTGTGATGGAATACTCCCCACTTGCCTGGATGGCTGCAGCTCCAACAACACTCAAGAAACTCGACACCATCCAAGACAAAGCAGCCCCGCTTGATTGACACCCCTTCCACCAACTTAAACATTCACTCCCTCTGCGACTGACGCACAGTAACAGCCGTGTGTGCCATTTACAAGATGCACTGCAGCAACTCACCAAGGCTCCTTAGACACAACCTTCCAAACTCCACCATCTAGAAGGACAAGGCAGCAGATACCTGGGAGCACCACCACCTGGCGGTTCCCCTCCAAACCATTCACCATCCTGACTTGGAAATATATCACCGTTCCTTCACTGTCGCTGGGTCAAAATCCTGGAACTCCCTCCCTAACAGCACTGTGGGTGTACCTACAGCTCAGGAACTGCAGCGGTTCAGGAAGGCAGCTCATCACCACCTTCTGAAGAGCAGTAAATGCGGGCCAATCATACTCATCTCCCATGAACCAAATCTTAAACAACTTTGTGAGGTGTGATGCCCAATACTGAAGACTGCAGCTGGGTTGTGATACATCACAGTGAGTGTGTGAGTGAGTGAGTGAGTGAGTGAGTGAGTGAGTGAGTGAGTGAGTGTGTGAGTGAGTGTAAGTGTGTGAGTGTGTGAGTGAGTGTGTGACTGTGTGAGTGCGTGAGTGAGTAAGTGAGTGAGTGTGTGTGTAATACATCACTCCCTCACCAATGTCTCCAGCTCCCTGAGATAAAGAGCAACATCCCATCAGCCTTTGGGATTCTGCTTTCGACCCGGTGTTCTAGCTTTTAGTGATGTGTACACGGAAATCCAAATCCCTTTGTTCCTCACAGCTCTCAACATTATGGGAATATTCCAGAGATCCAAAGTGGATGACCTCACGCTTTCCCACATTAACTGCCATGACTTTGCCCGCTTACTCCCTCCTTCCCTCTCTCCATCCCTCTTTCACTCACTCATTCCCTCCCTCCCTCTCTCCCACCCCCCTCCCTCCCTCTCTCTTTCCACCCCTCCCTCACTCACTCCCTCCCTCTCTCTCTCCATCTCTCCCTCCCTCTCTCCCTCCCTCACTCAGCCTTTGTCCCTGTCTAATTGCTGCTCCCATCTCCATGTCTTTCTGAATCTTCCTGAGGGGCCTTCGTCTCCAGAGGCTGTTGATGCACTCTTTTGATTGTGGTCAAATGCTGTAATTGAGGATAAAAGCTCTTTAAAAGCAGATGGCAAACCATAGATTATAGATTGAATGTGGATCTCCACCCCCACCTTCAGCATCACCGGTGGAAATCTCAGCCAGCTGTGGCCCAGTGTTCTAGAAACTTCTCCCGAACACATGTGACCGCACTGCCTCCTCTCTTCCACAGATTGTCTCAAAGCCTCTCCCGCTGACCCCAACTGACCCCCACAATCTCTTCCTTGCTACCCAATGCCCGCAATCCCCCCCCGCCCCGCCCCCACCCCACCCCCACCCAGCTCCCAGAGAAACTTCTGTGATGTTAAAATGATAAAAGTTGTCATTTTTAAAAATGTGTTCATTCACGGGATGTGGGCACCACTGGCAAGGCCAGCATTTATTGCCCATCCCTAATTGCCCCTCGAGAAAGTGCTGGTGAGCTGCCTTCTTGAACCACTGCAGTCCATATGGGGTAGGTACACCCACAGTGCTGTTAGGGAGTGAGTTCCAGGAGTTTGACCCAGCGACAGTGAAGGAATGGCGATATATTTCCAAGTCAGGACATTGAGTGGTTTGGAGGGGAGCTTGCAGGTGGTGGTGTTGCCATGTGTCTGCTGCCCTTGTCCTTCTGGATGGAAGAGATTGCAAATTTTAAAGGTGTTGTCAAGCGATTCTCAGTAAGTTCTGCAGTGCATCTTGTAGATGGTACACTCTGCTGCCACTGTGCATTGGAGGGAGTGAATGTTGAAGGTGGTGGATGGGGTGTTGATTAAGCGGGGCTGCTTTGTCCTGGATGATGCCAAACTTCTTGGGTGTTGTTGGAGCTGCACCCATCCAGGCAAGTGGGGAGTATTCCATCACACTCCTGACTTGTGTCTTGTAGATGGTGGACAGGCTCTGGGGAGTCTGGAGGTGAGTTACTCACCACAGAGTTCCCAACCTCTTGTATTCACAGTTTTTATATGACTGCATATTGGGCGGCATGGTGGCACGGTGGTTAGCACTGTTGCCTCACAGCGCCAGGGACCCAGGTTCGATTCCCAGTTGATCACTTTCTGTGCAGAGTCTGCACATTCTCCCTGTGTCTGCGTGGGTTTCCTCCAGGTGCTCCGGTTTCCTCCCACAATCTGAAAGATGTGTTGGTTAGGGTGCATTGGCCATGCTAAATTCTCCCACAGTGTACCCGAACAGGCGCTGGAGTGTGACGACTAGAGGGTTTTCACAGTAAGTTGTGGCGTTAATGTAGGCCTACCTGTGACACTAATGAATAAACTTAATGACTTCATTTCTGTGGCTGGTCCGGTTCAGTTTCTGGTCAACAGGAACCCCAGGATGTTGATATATGGAATGGCAACCACTGTCATCCTGTAAAAGAGTAAGCAAGGGAACTCCCAACGATCTCCCAAAGCACGGGTCACTCGCTTCCATCCAACCTCTTTCCGAGAGTTGCACAGTCCAAGTCAAAGTTCACAGTCATGAGAGAGCTGTGCCCACTGCCCTGAGAGAGCTGTGCCCCACTGCCCTGAGAGAGCTGTGCCCCACTGCCCTGAGGGAGCTGAGCCCCACTGCCCTGAGAGAGCTGTGCCCCACTGCCCTGAGAGAGCTGTGCCCCACTGCCCTGAGAGAGCTGTGCCCCACTGCCCTGAGAGAGCTGTGCCCCACTCCCCTGAGAGAGCTGTGCCCCACTGCCCTGAGAGAACTGTGCCCCACTGCCCTGAGAGAACTGTGCCCCACAGCCCTGAGGGTGCTGTGCCCCACTGCCCTGAGAGAACTGTGCCCCACAGCCCTGAGGGTGCTGTGCCCCACAGCCCTGAGAGAGCTGTGCCCCACTGCCCTGAGAGAGCTGTGCCCCACAGCCCTGAGAGAACTGTGCCCCACAACCCTGAGAGTGCTGTGCCCCACTCCCCTGAGAGAGCTGTGCCCCACTGCCCTGAGAGAGTTGTGCCCCACTGCCCTGAGAGAGCTGTGCCCCACAGCCCTGAGAGAACTGTGCCCCACAACCCTGAGAGTGCTGTGCCCCACTGCCCTGAGGGAGCTGAGCCCCGCTCCCCTGGGAGAGCTGTGCCCCACTGCCCTGGGAATATTGCTGCAGTCAGTAGATTGCAGTCAATTGCATTAATTGTGGAAACTCTCTAAAAACAAAGGGTGGAATGTAGTTCAACATTAAAAAGGGATTGGCCTTTGGGATAAAACATTGGAAAACAGAGCCTCAGTCTGTCCATTCAGCTGGATTGTAAATGATTCCACTGTCACCATTTCAAACACACAGTTCTTCCCAGCATCCTGGGCCAGTGTTCATCCCTCAACCAGCATTGCTAATATACAGATCACCTGGACAGTGTCTCAGTGCTATTTGTAGGATCTTGCTGTGCATAAATAGTGTGTCTCATTTCCTACCATACAACTTCAACAAATATTGAATTGGCCATAAAACAGGATGGGAGCTCCTAAAGTTATGTAAGATTTAAAATAAATACATAATTTTGTGTGCGTGTGTGTGGATACGAGTGAGTGTGTGTGTGAGTGTGAGTGTGTGTGTGTATGAGTGCATGTGTGTGTGTGTGTGCGTGTATGAGTGTGTATGAGTGTGTGTGCATGAGTGTGTGTGCATGAGTGTGTGTGCATGTGTGTATGCGGGTGTGTATGCGGGTGTGTATGCATGTGTGAGTGTGTGTGTGAGCATGTGTGTGTGCATATGAGTGTGTGTGTGTATGAGTGTGTGTGTGCATGTGTTTATGAGTGTGTGTGCGTGTGTGTGTATATGAGTGTGTGTGTATATGAGTGTGTGTGTATATGAGTGTGTGTGTGTGTATATGAGTGTGTGTGTTCTTGTATGAGTGTGTGTGTGAGTGTGTGTGCATGTGAGTGAGTGTGTGTGCGCATGTGTGTGTGTGCATATGTGTAGGAGTGTGTGTCTGTATATGAGTGTGTGTGTGAGAGAGTGTGTGTGTGCGTGAGTGTGCGTGTGTCAGTGAATTTGTGTGAGTGTGTGTACGTGCATGTGTGTGCATGTGTGTGTGTGTGTATATGAGTGTGTGAGTGAGTGTGTGTGAGAGTGTGTATGTGAGCGTGTGAGTGTGTGTATGTATGAGTGTGTGCGTGAGTGAGTGAGTGAATTGTGTGAGTGTGTGTGTGTGTGTGCGTGCATGCGTGTGAGTGTGTATGTGTGTGTGGGAGTGTGTGTGTGCGTGCATGAGTTTGTGAATGAGAGTGTGTGTAAGTGTGCGTGAGAGTGTGTGTGAGTGTGTGTGAGAGTGTGTGTAAGTGTGTGTGAGTGTGAGTGTGTGAGAGTGTGTGTGAGAGTGTGTGAGAGTGTGTGTGTGAGAGTGTGAGTGTGTGTGTGTGAGAGAGTGTGTGTGAGAGTGTGTGAGAGTGTGTGTGAGAGTGTGTGTGTGTGAGAGTGTGAGTGTGTGAGAGTGAGTGTGTGAGTGTGTATGAGAGTGTGTGTGTGTGTGAGTGTGTGAGAGTGTGTGAGAGTGTGTGAGAGTGTGTGTGAGTGTGTGAGAGTGTGTGTAAGTGTGTGTGAGTGTGAGTGTGTGAGAGTGTGTGAGAGTGTGTGAGAGTGTGTGTGAGTGTGTGTGAGTGTGTGAGAGTGTGTGTAAGTGTGTGTGAGTGTGAGTGTGTGAGAGTGTGTGCACTGTCAGTGCAGATATCGTACAGCCTGTAGTCTTTAAAAAGACAGTTCATCGCCACCTTGCTCAGGAAAATTGCCAGTAATGCCTGAACACTGAATTAAAACATAGATTTAAATATATATGAATAAAAGATTGCCACGTCAAATGTTAAACTGGGATATATTTTCACTCTGGTCTGGCTGTGGTACAGACTAGACAGACAGGAAAAATCCAACTTGTAAAAAAAAGCACACAAACACACACACAACACGCTCCCGAGCTTATGAAAATTCATGGCAGTCATTGCCACATGAGTCCTGTTTAAACTACACTCCGTGCACCATCTGCACAGGCCGCATAATTAAGGGATTAGGAGGGCCAACTAGCTTGGGTGCGGTCTATAGTTCCAGATCAGAAGGGGCTAAATCCCTTTCCACCTCAACCCAGGCTGACGGAGCTCGCAGGAAGATAATGAACAGAAGCATAATTCTCCCTCGTCCTGGCTCCTTCGTTCGCCTCTCCACCCCCAAGACTCCCCCGCCACCCTCACACACCCCCACCACCGCCCCTCCCCCCACCCCCCAGCTGATCAGACTAACATTCCCAACACTGCTAGGTGGGAGCAGGGAGGGGGAGGGGAATGAGACGTTGGAATACCATATTGTGTCGCCTGCATCGCAAATGTGTCTTGGCTGGTACTGCCTGGCTCATTACACTTGGCATGGTATGAATCACATCTTAAAGAGGCACAGAGAGGCGGCTGAGGGAATACACCTCGCTCGCAAACACAAAAAGACCTGCATCTCTCTCTCAAAAAAAAATGCCTAAACATCATCTCCCCGTCATCTCGACACATTGGAAACAAACAGCCCGAGGAAAGATGTAGCTTCAAGTAACAATTCCCCTCCTTTTAATTTGTGCCCTCATCATCCTTTTGAAAGGGATTCCATGAAGACTCAATGGTTCCCGTTAAACTCTCTGGAAGCTGAGGAGGTGATGGAAGGCAATGTTCCTCAAGTTACAGAAGAACATAGGGGTTTGCCATTTGAAGTAAAGTTTATTCATTAGTCACGAGTAGGCTCACATTAACACTGCAATGAAGTTACTGTGAGAATCCCCTAGTCGCCACACCCCTGCGCCTGTTCGGGTACACTGAGGGAGAATTTAGCACGGCCAATGCATCTAATAAGGGGATCAGGGGTTATGGGGAAAAGGCAGGAGAATGGGCATGAGAAAAATATCAGCCATGATTGAATGGCGGAGCAGACTCGATGGGCCGAGTGGCCTAATTCTGCTCCTACGTCTTATGGTCTCACCAGCACGTCTTTCAGACTGTGGGAGGAAACCCATGCTGACACAGGGAGAACGTGCAAACTCCACACAGGCAGTGACCCAAACCAGGAATTAAACCCGGGTCCCTGGTGCTGCGAGGCAGCAGTGCTAACCACTGTGCCACCGTGCCGCCCACATGCTGAGGACAACTCTGTGTAAGAACTATCCTCCCCTGATGAGTGCAAGATGAAAAGCTTGTCTCTCTTTTCCCCGTGCCCCCAACCCCACCTGCCCCACCAGCTCTGTTCAGAGAGGTTGCATTTTTAGACAGGGTTCTGGATCTGCCGGGGCAGTGATTGGTTGTTGGTTTCGCGGCTTTGTTGAGTTTGCCATTAACAGAAGCAGCTGCTTCTTTAGTCTCCGTGTTCAGCTCGCGTCTGTTGTGTCAGCAAAAGGACAGCGTGATGGGGATGAAGCTGTATCAGTTGGCAGGCTGGAGATTATTCCTCCTCTCTCTAGCTCGACACAAGCATATCAGGGTGAAGGAAAGTCAGCAAGGTCGCCTGTGTGTGTATGTGTGTGTGTGTGCGTGTGTGTGCGTGTGTGTGCGTGTGTGTGTGTGTGTGTGTGCGTGTGTGCGTGTGTGTGTGCGTGTGTGTGCGTGTGTGCGTGTGTGCGCGCGTGTGTGTGTGTGTGCGTGTGTGTGTGTGTGTGCGTGTGTGCGTGTGTGCGTGTGTGTGCATGCGTGTGTGCGTATGCACATGTATGTATGTCTGCTTGATGCTGTCTACACTTCCCGCTGCCTCGGAAAAGCAGCCAACTTAATCAAGGACTCCATGCACCCCGAACATTCTCTCTTCCACCTTCTTCCATCGGGAAAAAGACACAGAAGTCTGAAGACACATATCAACCAACTCAAGAACAGCTTCTTCCCTGCTGCTGTCAGACTTTTGAATGGACCTATCTCGCATTAAGTTGATCTTTCTCTACACCCTAGCTATGACTGTAACACTACATTCTGCACTCTCTTGTTTCCTTCTCTGTGAACAGTATGCTTTGTCTGTATAGCAAGAAACCACACTTTTCACTGTATACTAATACATGTGACAATAATAAATCAAATCAAATCAAAGTCATATGTGCATGCATGTGTGCAGTTTAAAGTTCATAAGTTTATTTTACTGGTGTCACAAGTAGGCTTACATTAACACTGCAATGAAGTTACCATGGGCGGCACGGGGCACAGTGGTTAGCACTGCTGCTTCACAGTGCCAAGGACGTGGGTTCGATTCCCGGCTTGGGTCACTGTCTGTGTGGAGTCTGCACGTTCTCCCCGTGTCTGTGTGTGTTTCCTTCAGGTGCTCCAGCTTCCTCCCACATTCTGAAAGATGTGCTGGTTAGGGTGCATTGACCCGATCAGGCGCTGGACTGTGGCGACTAGGGGAATTTCACAGTATTGTGAAAATCCCCTAGTTGCCACACTCTGGTGCCTGTTCGGGTACACTGAGGGAGAATTTAGCATGGCCAATGCACCCTAACCAGCACGTCTTTCAGACTGTGGGAGGAAACCGGAGCACCCGGAGGAAACCCACGCAGACACGGGGAGAACGTGCAGACTCCGCACAGACAGTGACCCAAGCTGGGAATTAAACCTGGGTCCCTGACGCCGAGAGGCAGCAGTGCTAACCACCGTGCCACCGTGCCGCCCATGTGCATGCCATGGGTGTGCATGTGTGTGTGTGTGTGTGTACATGAGCGAGTGCACACGCATGTGGGCATGCTCATGCGTGTTTCTTCCGAGCCCCGCTACCCTTGCCGTGGTTTTCGGGCCCTGTGTGTGTGGATTTTCAGCCTTGTTGTTCTGGGGTCAGCATGAAAGCTCTTTGTGTGATTATTTACTGAGCTCGAGTTATTACACTCGCAGACAGACAGGGAGAACAGACAGGAACAAGCTTTGTCTCACGGGCTGGGTACCTGATGACTCTGTCAGGCAGGAGTACCGTTTCGCTGTCTCGTTTATGAAAATCATGTTGCACAACCACGGGTGTCCTGTTAGAAACTGCGAGCATTTCAAAAACAAAATTAATTCACCGTGTTGTGCATTCTGATCCTCAAGCCCACTGTACCCTATAGCTGTCAGTCAAACACTAACAGACATGATAGAACATCCCAGCACCGTGTGCAGTAGGTTTATACACAATGCTAGTTTTTTTTTTAGATCGTTGGCTTAGGCACGAGTCAGGATATTTCCTCCTCTAATTCTACGAGAGAATTCACCAGTTAGGTTCTCCTTGAATAAATAAATGACAGACTGCATGCCTGCAATGCAAATCAACTTGTGCTTTTGGGGGATGGGGAATTATTACTGGCAAATCATTCTGACTGGGTGTAAAGAGACCCTGAGAGAGCCAAAACATCTCTAATCCCATGCTCAGCTCAGCCACAGAAGCCCAGTGTTGTTTAAAGTCCGTCCAGTAACGCTGGGAAGTGGAGAGGGGGAATCAAACAGCTACAGCGGGAACTTGAATTGATCAAGCGTCTTTACTGTCGCAAAACATCCTGAGCTGCTTCACAGGAGCAAACACAACTTACCCCCAAGCCTGAAAGGAGATACTCTTTCATTATCCCTTCCTGGGATGTGGGTGTCGCTGGCTGGGCCAGCATTTATTGCCCATCCCTAATAACCCATGGCCTACTCAGCCACTTGAGACTCAGCCACATTGCTGTGTCTCTGGAGTCACATTTAGACCAGACCGGGTAAGGGCGGCAGATTTCCTTCCCTCAGCGAGCCAGATGGATGTTCACAACAGTCGATGGTGGTTTCATGGCAAACTTTAAATGACAGCTTTATAAGTTCACAACACATAGGAGCAGAATTAGGCCATTCAGCCCATTGAATCTGCTCCGCCATTCGATCATGGCTGATATGCTCCTCGTCCCCATTTTCCCGCCTTCTCCCCATAACCCTTCAACCCATTACCCATTAAAAATCTGTCTAACTCCTCCTTAAATTTACTCACTGTCCCAGCATCCACCGCACTTTGGGATAGCAAATTCCACAGATTCACAACCCTTTGGGAGAAGTAGTTTCTCCTCAACTCTGTTTTAAATTTGCTATCCCTTATCCTCAGACTATGACCTCTTGACCCAGAATGCCCCACAAGAGGAAGCATCCGCTCCACGTCTACTTTATCCATACCTTTTATCATCTTGTATACCTCAATTTGATCTCCCCTCATTCTTCTAAATTCCAGATAGTATAGGCCTAAACTGTTCAATCTCTCTTCACACGACAAACTCCTCATCTCTGGAATCAATCTAGTGAACCTCCTCTGAACTGCCTCCAATGCCACTACATCTTTCCTCAAATAAGGGGACCAAAACTGTGCACAATACTCCAGACGTGGCCTCACCAATGCCTTGTATATTTGCAGCAATACTTCCTTATCTTTATATTCTATTCCTTCAGCTATAAATGCCAACATTCCATTCACTTTCTTTATTATCTGCTGTATCTGCATGCTAGTTTTCTGTGACTCATGAACAAGGACACCCAGATCCTTCCGCACCAAGGACCCGGACTTTGAGAGTTCAAATAGGACCATGGACAATTATGGGATTAAACTCAATCAATCTGATAAACGTGAGCTCACACCTGTCAAATGGCCATAAACTCGTAGGATTGTCATTAACAATCGAGCCTCACAAAGATCTGGCAACCACCATCTCCAACAAGAGAGAATCTAAACATCTCCTCTTGACATTTAATTGCATTCCTATCACTGAATCCCCTACTGTCAACATCCTGGGGTTATCACTGACTAGAAACCAAACTGGACCAGCCATATAAACACCGTGGCTACAAGAGCAGGTTAGGCTTGGAATCCTGCGATGAGTAACTCACCTCCTGACCCCTCCAAAATCTGTCCACCATCTACAGGAAGCTCAACACCATCAGGACACTTGATTCAGACCCCATTTACCACCGACGCACAGTGACAGCAGAGTGCACCGTTTACAAGATCCACTACAGCAACTCACCGAGGCTCCTTCAACAGCACCTTCCAAACCTACAACATCTCCCATCTAGAAGGATAAGGACAGCAGATGCCTGGGAACACCACCAGCTGCAAGTTCCCCTCCAAGCCACTCACCATCCTGACTTGGAAATATATCGGCTGTTCCTTCACTGTCTCTGGGTCAAAATCCTGGCACTCCCTCCCGCACTGCACTGTGGCTGTAACTACACCACATGGACTGAAGCAGTTCGAGAAGGCAGCTCACCACCATCTTCTCAAGGCCAATTATGGATGGGCAATATATGCTGGGTCTAACCCCAGTGATGCCCATGTCCCATGGAAGAATACAGTTTTAAAAAGCCAATTGGTTCACCCATGCTTTGCAGGAAAGGCTTCCCTCACCCAGTCTGGATCTATACCTCACCCGAATCTCAATCAGTGCCCTCTCTAAAATGTGCTACCAAGCCACTTAACGATAAACAATTGCAGAAGAATGACAATCACATTCACAGGATGAAAGGAACTGAGTTACAGGATTTTACAACAAAAAGTAAGGCCATTCGGCCTTTTGCACCTATGCTGACACTTTGAAAGAGCTGTCCAATTAATTCCTCTCTCCGCAGATTTTCCCTAAAGAACATAGAACATTACAGCGCAGTACAGGCCCTTCGGCCCTCGATGTTGCGCCGTCCAGTGGAACCAATCTAAAGCCCTTCTAATCTACACTATTCCAATATCATCCATGCGCTGTAATGTTCTATGTTCTATGTTCTATATGTTTATCCAATAACCATTTGAATGCTCTTAATGTTGACGAGTCCACCACTGCTGCAGGCAGGGCATTCCACGCCCTTACTACTCTCTGAGTAAAGAACCTACCTCTAACATCTGTCCTATATCTCTCACCCCTCAATTTAAAGCTATGTCCCCTCGTGTTAGCCATCACCATCCGAGGAAAAAGGCTCTCACTATCCACCCTATCTAATCCTCTGATCATCTTGTATGCCTCTATTAAGTCACCTCCTAACCTTCTCTCTAACGAAAACAACCTCAAGCCCCTCAGCCTTTCCTCATACGATTTTCCCACCATACCAGGCAACATCCTGGTAAATCTCCTTTGCACCCTTTCCAATACTTCCACATCCTTCCTATAATGCGGTGACCAGAACTGTGCGCAATACTCCAAGTGCGGCCGCACCAGAGATTCGTACAGTTGCAGCATGACCTCCTGGCTCTGAAACTCAATCCCTCTACCAATAAAAGCTAACACACCGTACGCCTTCTTAACAACCCTATCAACCTGGGTGCCAACTTTCAGGGATCTATGCACATGGACAGCCAGATCCCTCTGTTCATCCACACTACCAAGTATCTTACCATTAGGCCAGTACTCTGTATTCTTGTTACTCCTTCCAAGGTGAATCACCTCACACTTTTCCGCATTAAACTCCATTTGCCACCTCTCAGCCCAGCTCTGCAGCTTATCTATGTCCCTCTGTAACCTGCCACTTCCCTCCGCACTGTCTACAACTCCACCGACTTTAGTGTCAAATTTACTAATCCATCCTTCCACGCCCTCATCCAGGTCATTAATAAAAATGACAAACAGCAGTGGCCCCAAAACAGATCCTTGCGGTACACCACTAGTAACTGAACTCCAGGATGAATATTTCCCATCAACCACCACCCTCTGTTTTCTTACAGCTAGCCAATTCCTGATCCAGACCACTAAATCACCCTCAATCCCATGTGTCAGTATTTTCTGCAAAAGCTTACCATGGGGAACCTTATCAAACGCTTTGCTGAAATCCATATACACCACATCAACCACTTTACCCTCATCCACCTCTTTGGTCACCTTCTCAAAGAACTCAATAAGGTTTGTGAGGCACGACCTACCCTTCACAAGACCGTGCTGACTATCCCTAATCAAATTATTCCTTTCCAGGTGATTATAAATCCTATCTCTTGTAATCCTTCCCAATACTTGGCCCACAAAAGGGAAAACTTGCATTTACATATCACCATAAATGACTGCCGGACATTGGGAGACACATTGTGGCCAATGTAGCTTTGTTTTGAAATGTGGTGTGATGCTGCAATGTAGGAAATTATTTAAAAATACATTTCCAAGCATTTATCCAATTCCTCATTGAAAGTTGCTTCATGGAATCATAGAATCCCCACAGTGCAGAAGGAGGCCATTCGGCCCATCGAGTCTGCACCGACCACAATCCCACCCAGGCCCTATCCCCATAACCCCATGCATTTACCCTAGCTAGTCCCCCTGACACTAAGGGGCAATTTAGCATGGCCAATCCACCTAACCCAGACACCTTTCGGACTATGGGAGAAAAGCGGAGCATCCAGAGAAAATCTACGCAGACGCGAGGAGAACGTGCAAACTCCGCACATCCACCTAACCCAGACACCTTTCGGACTATGGGAGAAAAGCGGAGCATCCAGAGAAAATCTACGCAGACGCGAGGAGAACGTGCAAACTCCGCACATCCACCTAACCCAGACACCTTTCGGACTATGGGAGAAAAGCGGAGCATCCAGAGAAAATCTACGCAGACACGAGGAGAATGTGCAAATTCCGCACAGACAGTGATCCAAATCGGGAATCGAACCCAGGTCCCTGATGCTATGAGGCAGCAGTGCTAACCACTGTACCACCGTGCTGCCCATTCCTCTGGAATCTGTTTCCACTGCCCTTTCCAGCAGCACATTCCAGATCACAACTCGTTCCAAAAGGAACAAACATTTCTCCTTATTTCCCTCATGGACACTGTTACCCAAGGAAAAGCTACAAAGCCCATATTTTATTTGCCAGGAGATACTCCTCAGACAAGCTCGAGAATTGTCTTTTAGGCACACCCAGTTTGTTTACCTGCAGCCCCTGACCCCTTGGACTCCTGTCAATCATAGACTCAGAATCCAGGGTCAAAGAGCAGAGGTCAGCGCTACAGCACAGAACACACGAGTTGCTCAAGCTAACTTAAATTTCATCAATTATTTTATCCTTCCCCAGATACGAGGGGCTCCAGCAATCCTTCTTCAGCTGAGGTTTCACAAAGTAAAGTAAGCACTGCACGGTCAAGAGAAACATTCAGGGGCATTTAAAACACTTTGCATTTTTGAGGAGACTCGGTCAGGGCATGAGGGAGAAATGAATGGAAGGTTAAGCTGACAGGGGGTGAGATACAGTAGGTCAGACAGAGAGCTGTATGGAGCATTAACACCAGCCTGAACCAGCTGGGCTGAATGGTCTGTCTCTGTGGTCTACATTCAATCTCACTCTGGGTCCTCAGTGAAGGTGGTTCAGATGGGTTATGGTGTGAGCAAGTTCCATGAGAAGAGCCTCGACTTCGGAAAGCTGGGAAGGAGGTAGTGAGGTGGAGAGGACAGAGCAAGGAGTTTCTGTGAGCAGACATGGGGGAAGGTGGTGGTGGTGGCGTAGTGATGTCACTGGGCCAGTAATCCAGAGGCCCAGGCTACTGCCCTGGGACATGAGTTCAAATCCCAGCACAGCTGCTGGTGGAATTTAAATTCAATTACTTAATAAATCTAGAATTACACATTCGTCCCAGTAACAGTGACCTTGGTGCGAATCTGCCGTCCTTACCCGGTCTGGCCTACATGTGACTCCAAACCCACAGCAATGCGGTTCACTCAGAAATGACCGAGTGAGGCACACAGTTTTACCGAACCGTTCGGGAAAGCAAGAACTTAGTGCGTTCGTGTGGTCACAATTTGCTGAAGGTTTCGCCATCTGCTTTCCCACCACCAGCTAACCGACTCACACAGTTACCATTCCTCCCAGACCCCCAATAGCGACATAGAAAATCAACAGAAACCTTCAAACAAAATGCAATCCTTTCAGCATCCTCCAGGATTTTCTTTCCAGAATCATCTCAACACCGTTGTCCTGGATTCTGATCCCCGATTTCTGGATTCTGATTCCTGATTCCGATCCCCGATTCCTGGACACCGATCCCCGATTCCTGGATACCGATCCCTGATTCCTGGAAACTGATTCCTGATTCCTGGATTCTGATCCCCAGTTCCTGGAGATTGATCCCTGATTCCTGGACTCTAATCTGCGATTCCTGAATTCTGATCTGCGATTCCTGGATACTGATCTCCGATTCCTGGATTCCAATCCACAATTTCCGGATTCCGATCTCCGATTCCTGGATTCTGATCGCCGATTCCTGGATTCTGATTCCTGATTCCGATCCCCGATTCCTGGACACCGATCCCCGATTCCTGGATACCGATCCCTGATTCCTGGAAACTGATTCCTGATTCCTGGATTCTGATCCCCAGTTCCTGGAGATTGATCCCTGATTCCTGGACTCTAATCTGCGATTCCTGAATTCTGATCTGCGATTCCTGGATACTGATCTCCGATTCCTGGATTCCAATCCACAATTTCCGGATTCCGATCTCCGATTCCTGGATTCTGATCGCCGATTCCTGGATTCTGATCCCTGATTCCTGGATTCTGATCTCTGATTCCTGGATACTGATCTCTGATTCCTGGATACTGATCTCCGATTCCTGGATACTGATCTCTGATTCCTGGATTCCGATCTCCGATTCCTGGATTCTGATCTCTGATTCCTGGATTCTGATCTCCGACTCCTGGAGATTCCAGGGCAATCCTAAATGTGCAGTCATTGGGAATTATGCAGTCCATGGTGGAGCCTGGAGAAGGACTGAGAGGGAAACTCTTCCTTCTCCAAGCAGCATATCAAACCGAGGGAATTGGGCTTGTAACTTTACCCAAGCAGCAGTTTTGTCCTCAGGAAGTCATGATTTATTTTATCCATTCATGGGCTGTACGTGTCACTGGCTGGGCCAGCATTTATTGCCCATTCCTGAGGGTATTTAAGAGTCAGCCACATTGCTGTGGGTCTGGAGTTACATGTAGGTTAGACCAGGTAAGGACAACAGATTTCCTTCCCTAAAGGACATTAGTGAACAAGATGAGTTTTTACGACAAATCGACAATGGTTTCATGGCCATTATTAGATTTTTAATTCCAGAGTTCTATTCAATTCAATTTTCACCATGTGATGTAGTGGGATTGGAACCCGGGACCCCAGAGCATTAGCCTGGGTCTCTGGATTACCAGTGACAATGCCACTACGCCACTACCTCTCCCCAAACACATTTTTCATAGTTATGTACAAACAGCCCAAAATGTATGCAACAACCTTTCTGAAATGGAGTATATGCACACTGTCTACACTTCCCGCTGCCTTGGCAAAGCAGCCAGCACAATTAAGGGCCCCACGCACCCCGGACATTCTCTCTTCCACCTTCTTCCTTCGGGAAAAAGATACAAAGGTCTGAGGTCACGTACCAACCAACTCAAGAACAGCTTCTTCCCTGCTGTTGTCAGACTTTTGAATGGATCTACTTGCATTAAGTTGATCTTTCTCTACACCCTAGCTATGACTGTAACACTAAATTCTGCACCCTCTCCTTTCCTTCTCTATGAACGGCATGCTTTGTCTGGATAGCGTGCAAGAAACAATGCTTTTCACTGTATGTTAATACATGTGACAATAGTAAATCAAATCAAAATCAAAACGAAGTTTACTTTGACTTCAATCTCCCTCTCTCCACCTCTCCCTCTTTCCCGGTCTCTTTCTTACCCTCCTCCCAAAAATATAGTAAGATTCCACATCTCCAATTTCACCAAATAAATGTCACAAGAACTGCCTCTGACAATCGGTCACCTCCTGCAATGTTAAACCAGTCTCTCCCCGTTCAGCATTTTCATCTTGTAATTCCGTATGGAAAGTTCCGGTCTCAACTGACTGAAATCATGTTTTGAAAGAAGCAGCAGGGAAGGTGTAAGTTGCCAGCTCCTGTCATTGCAATCTTGTCTGTCAGGAATGCAAAGTGGAAATTTATGGGGGTTTCAATTCATAAAGCCACTCAGAATCAGAGAATAATATGGAAGGAAGTCATTCTGCCCATGGTACATGTGTCTGGTACTCTGAGTGAGCTACCCAGTGAATCCCACTCTTTCCTCACAACCCTACAAGTTTCTTCTGCCTTAAAAAATATTTTTTATTTGTGTCACAAGTCGGCTTACATTAACACTGCAATGACATTACTGTGAAAATCCCCTAGTCGCCACACTCCGGCAGCTGTTCAGGAGAATTTAGCACGGCCAATGCACCCTAACCAGTACGTCTTTCGGACTGTGGGAGGAAACCAGAGCACCCGGGGGAAGAACGTGCAGACTCCACACAGACAGTGACCTGAGGCCGGGATTCGAACTTGGGTCCCTGGCGCTGTGAAGCAGCAGTGCTAACCACTGTGCCTCAAGATTTTATCCAATTCCCTTGGGAAAGTTACTGTTGAATCTGCTTCCATCGTCGCTTCAGACAGCACATTGCAGATCACAACTGCTTGCTCACACTAAACTGTCCCTTCAAGTCACCTCCAGTTCTTTAGCCAGCTAAAATAAACTGAAATCACCTAGTTACTGACCCGCGACCAATAGAACCAGCTTCTCCTCATTCACTCCTTCAAAACCCCCGGGAATTTTGAACATGTCTCCCAGATCTGCCCTCAACCTTTCCCATTGTGGGATGAACAATCCCAGCTTCTCCTGTCCGGCCACATTACTGAAGTCCCTCACTCCGGCACACCCCTCCTGCACCATCTCCCTCACGCTCTGCCACAATCCATCACGTCTGAAGTGATTTTGGAAGCTTTCGTCTCGATTCCCTCGGTTGGACAAATCAATGGCAAGGTCTGAGGGTCAGCTGATTGTAATAAAATCTCTCAGTGTTTTCTCTTCCCTTAAGTAGCAGCTGTAACTAAGCTGTAACTAAGTGGCTCACGTCCTCACCCAGAATCACAAAGGTTTCAGGATCAAACCCCACTCCAGAGACCCGAGCGCAGCACTGAGAAAGTGCTACACTGCCGGAGGTGTCATTTTTCAGATGGAACCATTAACTTCTCAGCTGGATACTCAGATGAATTTTGAACATAAGATTATGAGACATAGGAGAAGAATTAGGCCACTCGGCCCATCGAGTCTGCTCCACCATTCAATCATGGCTGATTTTTTTTCTCATCCCCATTCTCCTGCCTTTTCCCCATAACCCCTGATCCCCTTATTAATCAAGAACCTATCTATCTCTGTCTTAAAGACACTCAATGACCAGGCCTCCACAGCCTTCTGCGGCAAAGAGTTCCACAGATTCACCACTCTCTGGCTGAAGAAATTTCTCTCATTTCTGTTTTAAAGGATCGTCCCTTTAGCCTGAGGTTGTGCCCTCTGGTTCCAGTTTTTCCTACTAGTGGAAACATCCTCTCCACGTCCACTCTATCCAGGCCTCGCAGTATCCTGTAAGTTTCAATAAGATCCCCCCTCATCCTTCTAAACTCCAACATACGAGTTTGGAGCAGGAGAAGGCCGCTCGAGCCTGCTCTGCCATTCAGTAAGATCACGGCTGATTTGGTTGTAACCTCAACCCCACATTCCTGCCTGCCCCTGATAACCTTTCACCCCCTTGTTAGTCAATAATCTATCTCGTTCTGCCTTAAAAATATTCAAAGACTCTGCTTCCACTGCCTTTTCAGGAAGAATTCCAGAGACATGGATAGATAGGTTTTTGATCAATAAGAGGATCGTGGGTTACGGAGGGAAGGCAGGAGAATAGGGATGAGAATCATATCAGCCATGATTGAATGGCGGAGCAGACTCAATGGGCTGAATGGCCTAATTCTGCTCCTATATCTTATGGTCTTGTGGACTCATGACCCTCAGAGAAAAACATTCCCCTCATCTCTGTCTTAATGAGCAAAACCTTATTTTTAAATGATGGTTCCTATTTATTTCTAGGAGACACCCCTCCAAATCTACCATGTCCATATCGCTCAGTATGTGGGCCAGTGGCGCAATTGGTAACATATCTGGCTATGAATAAGAATAATCCAGGTTCAAGTACTGGCTGGCTCATTGTAAAATTCTTGGGCGACACGATGGTTAGCACTGCTGCCTCATAGCGCCAGGGACCCGGGTTCAATTCCTGGCTTGGGTCACTGTCTGTGTGGAGTTTGCACCTTCTCCCCGTGTCTGCGTGGGTTTCCTCCGGGTGCTCCAGTTTCCTCCCACAGTCCGAAAGACGTGCTGGTTAGGTGAATTGGCCGTGCTGAATTCTCCCTCAGTGTACCCGAACAGGGCCGGAGTGTGACGACTGGGGGATTTTCACAGTAACTTTGCATTGTTAATGTAAGCCTACTTGTGACACCAATAAATAAACTTTAAAAAGGATCTTAAAGGTTTTGATCAAGTTGCCTCTTACTGTTCTAAATTCCAGCCGATACAAACCTACCCTCTCCAACCTTTCCTCATAAGACAACCTGCCCATTCCTGGGATCAGTCCAGTAAACCTTCTCTGAAATGAACTGAACAAGAGCAGGGGAGTTCCATTATCCCTCAATCAGCATCATTGATGATTATTTTATTGCTATTGGTGGGATCTTACTGTGTGCAAATTTCCTACTGCCTTTCCTGCCTTACAACGATTATACTTCAAAAGGTGCTTCCCAAGGCTTGGAAAGGTGCTAGAGAAATGAAAGTCCTTTCCATCCTCTTCTGGAGTCAGTGAGGTTGAGCCCCTTGTACCCCGAGCAAGCTCCCATTCCTGGCTGTGAACTGGGACAGTGGGTGTTGGCGTTGGCAGAGTCAGCACACACGTGCCCACACATGCCTCCCATGTGTATCGAGGTTCACTCCTGATCCCCCTCTGGAGGATAGGGGTCCTGAGGCTAACTGGAGCGCTTCCGCAACTGTCTCAGGCTGTGTTAAACAACAACTTGAGCTATGTCTGTAACACTACATTCTGGACTCTCTTCTTTCTTTCTCTATGAACGGTATGCTTTGTCTGTATAGCGCGCAAGAAACAATACTATTCACTGTATACTTGTGACAATAATAAATCAAATCAAATCAAAATCATTTATCTAGCTCCTCTCGTACGCAGCAACACATCGCAAAGCATTTCACAACAGCATTAGAGAATAGAGACAGGAAAGAAGATATTAGGTCAGAGGACATCACCTACCCCGGACATTCTCTCTTCCACCTTCTTCCTTCGGGAAAAAGATACAAAAGTTGATGACACAAAGGTTGGTGGTGTTGTGGATAGTGTAGAGGGATGTCAGCAGTTGCAACGAGACGTAGATAAGATGCAAGACTGGGCGGAGAAGTGGCAGATGGACTTCAACCCAGATAAGTGTGTGGTGGTTCATTTTGGCAGGTCGAATAGGATGAAGGAATATAATATTAAGGGTAAGACGCTTGTCAGTGTGGAAGAAGAGTGATCTTGGGATCCGGGTTCATAGGACGCTCAAAGCAGCGTCGCAGGTAGAGGCTGTGGTTAAGAAGGCGTATGGAATACTGGCCTTCATCAATACAGGAGTTGAGTTTAGAAATCGGGAGATAATGCTGCAGCTGTATAGGACCCTGGTCAGACACCACCTGGAGTACTGTGCCCAGTTCTGGTCGCCTCATTACAGAAAGGATGTGGAAACCATAGAAAGGGTGCAGAGGAGATTTACAAGGATGTTGCCTGGATTAGGTGGCATGCCTTATGAGGATAGGTTGAGAGAGCTAAGCCTTTTTTCCTTGAAGAGGCGAAGGATGAGAGGTGACCTGATAGAGGTGTATAAGATGTTGAGGGGTATTGATAGAGTGGATTCTCAGAGGCTTTTATTCAGGGCTGAAATGGTTGCCACAAGAGGTCACAGGTTTAGGGTGCTGGGGAGTAGGTACAGGGGAGATGTTAGGGGTAAGTTTTTCACTCAGAGGGTGGTGGGTGCGTGGAATCGGCTGCCGGTAGTGGTGGTGGAGGCGGATTCGATCGGGTCTTTTAAAAGACTTTTGGATAATTTCATGGAAGTTAGTAAGATAGAGGGTTATAGGTAGGTCAAGAAGGTAGGGACATGTTCGGCGCAACTTGTGGGCCGAAGGGCCTGTTTGTGCTGTAGTTTTTCTATGTTCTATGTTCTAAAAGTCTGAGGTCACGTACCGACCGACTCAAGAACAGCTTCTTCCCTGCTGCTGTCAGATTTTTGAATGGACTTACCTCGCATTAAGTTGATCTTTCTCTACACCCCAGCTATGACTGTAACACTACATTCTGCACTCTCTCGTTTCCTTCTCTATGAACGGTATGCTTTGTCTGTATAGCGCGCAAGACAAAACTTTTCACTGTATGTTAAAACATGTGACAATAATAAATCAAATCAAATCAAATCAAATCAAATCAAATCAAATCAAAAATCAGTGGCCAAGAACTTGCTGCAGAGGTGAGTATTAAAGAGCATCTTAAATAAAGGTGAGGTAGGGAGGTTGAAGGATTCCAGAGCTCGGGGCCAAGCACCTGAGGGTGCAGTCGGTACTGGGGGGGTAGGGAATCAAGGATGCACGAGAGGCCAAAACTAGAGAAGAGCAGATATCTCAGAGGGTTGTAGGTCTGGAGGAGATCACAGAGATAGGGAGAGGCAGGGCCACGGAGGGATCTGAAAACAAGGATGACAAGGTTAATATTAAAGCAGGATTGAACGGGCAGACAGTGTGGGTTAGTGAGCACAGGGGGTGATGTGTGAGGGGGGTACAGTGCTCGCTTGGGTATGGGCAGCAGAGGTTTATCTCAGCTGAAGATTATGGAAGGAGTGATGTGATAGGCTGACCAGGGGAGTGCACTGGAAGAGTCAGATCTCGAGGCCACAAAGAGGGGGATGAGGGTTTCAGCAGCAAGTACAGACAGGAGACTGGCTGTGTTCCAGAGGTGAAAGGAGGCCATCTTTGTGATGTAGCGGTTATGTGGTTGGAAACTCATCCTGGGGTCAAATAGGAATAGCAAAGTTCATAGAATCTACAATGCAGAAGGACACCATTTGGCCCATCGAGCCTGCACCGGCAATAACCCCACCCTGGTCCTATCCCCATAACCCCACGTATTTACCCTCCTAGTCCCCCTGACACCATGGGGCAATTGAGCATGGCCAATGCACCGAACCCGCACATCTTTGGACTGTGGGAGGAAACCGGAGTACCCGGAGGAGACCCATGCAGACACGGGGAGAACGTACAGACTCCGCACAGCCAGTGGCCTGAAGCCGGAATCGAAGCCGGATCCCTGGCGCTGTGAGGCAGCAGTGCCAACCACTGTGCCATCGTGCCAGCTCTGAAAGTTGCGAAGAGTCGGGATCAGTCTCAACCCTGTTGCCAGGAGAAGGATGGTGTCGGTAACTAAGAAATGGAGTTTGAAACGGGAATCAAAAAAACAAGGACTTCAGTCTTCCCGAAATTTAACTGGAAGAATTTTCTGCTGACCCGCTGCTGAATTTTGGACAAACAGTCTTAAAATTCAGGAAGAGTGGAGGAGGTGAGAGAGGTGACGGGGAGGTCGATCTGGGGCCATCAGGGTACAGGTGAACGCTAACACTGTAGCTTCGGCTAATGTTACTGAGTGGGTGTTTCAGAAACGGGGGGGGGGGGGGGGGGGGGGAGGGGGATCAGGGATAGATCGGTGAATCGAGCATTGATTGGGCAGCCTCTTCCTGGATTGGACAGGGCAATGCAAAAACTGAGTAGTTGAGAGAGTCTGTAAGAAGCTGAAGTGTTGGAGAGCTTTCACAGGACAGGGTAATCTGTCAGTAATCCCAGAGAGTGAGACTGAGTGATATCATCCACCCACATCAGCTAAATTCCAGACACAGAATTCACGTATTGGGAATGTCCCACGACACGGCATGGACACATGATGCTAAGGCTAGGCCCTCATTGGCTGTGTGATCTACTCCCTAAGGAAACTGACCTGTTCTGTAGCAGTTACCTCCAGCCCCCAACCTGAATTAATTCCTGTCTCACATAACTCTGGACTCCCCTGTATTTATTCATTCCATGGGATGTGGGCATCGATGGCTAGGCCAGCACTTACTGCCCATCCCTAATTGCCCTTGAACTGAGTGGCTTGCTAGGCCATTTCTGCGGGCAGTTGAGAGTCAACCACATTGCTGTGGCCCTGGAGTCACATGTAGGCCAGGCCAGATAAGGACGGCAGATTTCCTTCCCTAAAGGACATTAATGAACCAGATGGGTTTTTCCAACAATCGACGATGGTTTCATGGTCATCAGTAGATTCTTAATTCCAGATTTTTTTAAAATTGAATTCGAATTCCACCATCTGCCCCAGCGGGATTCAAACCCAGGTCCCCCCGAACATTAGCTGAGTTTCTGGATTAATAGTCTGGTGATAATACCACTGGGCCTTCGCCTCCCCATTCGTATACATATATACATACATGGAGGCATGTTTTTGTAGTGTTAGAACATAAGAACATAAGAACTAGGAGCAGGAGTAGGCCATCTGGTCCCTCCAGCCTGCTCTGTCATTCAATAGGATCATGGCTGATCTTTTCGTGGACTCAGCTCCACTTTCCCGCCCACTCACCATAACCCTTAATTCCTTTACTGTTCAAAAATCTATCTATCCTTGCCTCAAAAACATTCAATGAGGTAGCGTCAACTGCTTCACTGGGCAGGGAATTCCACAGATTCACAACCCTTTGTGTGAAGAAGTTCCTCCTCAACTCAGTCCTAAATCTGCTCCCCCTTATTTTGAGGCTATGCCCCCTAGTTCTAGTTTCACCCGCCAGTGGAAACAACTTCCCTGCTTCTATCTTATCTATTCCCTTCATAATCTTATATGTTTCTATAAGATCTCCCCTCATTATTCTGAATTCCAATCAGTATAGCCCCAGTCTACTCAGTCTCTCTTCCTAAGCCAACCCTCTCAACTCCGGAATCAACCGAGTGAATCTCCTCTGCACCCCCTCCAGTGCCAGTATATCCTTTCTCAAGTAAGGAGACTAAAACTGTACACAGTGCTTTCTTCAAAGATGTTCCTGGAAGGTGTTGATATCTATTCTGTGTTGGAACGTGAGGAGCCTGATGACTTTCCACCTGGGATCAGGGATCAGGGATATATCCCGTGGACGCAGTTCTGTTCCTCACAGCAAGCCGAGGTAATCCCCCCTCCCTTCGGTGACAGAGCGAGGGATGTGCTGTTTAAATTTCCCCTTTGTTCCTCAGCCTCTCTCCAGGGATTTGTGTTCCCAGTGTCTGCCGATCAATTAATCACCAGTAAAATAAAGAGGAACAAATTGCACATTCAGATGGGCTAATTAATTTAGAGAAACCGAGGCAGGTGGAAGTAAATGTTCAAGGCCACTCGCAAAAGCAACAGGACATCACGCAGGCAAATCATCTGGTGATATCTGGTGTGGCAAAATGTTGGCAAGGTTTTATTCAACAACAACTTGTATTTATCTAGCGCCGCCCAGGGGGTGAACCATTTCCCCGGAACATCATCAACCACAGTCTGACAAACCACAGGATGAGATATCCGGACAGGCGACCGGAACCTCCTCAAACAGACAGGTTTAGAGAAAGAAGAGAACCGGGTAGAGAGGTTTAGGGAGGGAATTCCAGAGCTTTGGGTCAAGGCACCTGGAGGACTGCCACCAATTCTGGAGCAATTAAAATCGGGGACGTTCAAGAGGCCAGAATTCGAGGGGCACGGAGATCTCGAAGAGTTGCAGAGCTGGAGGAGGTTACAGAGATAGGGAGGGGGTGTAGGGGCCGGAGGAGGTTACAGAGATAGGGAGGGGGTGTAGGGGCTGGAGGAGGTCGCACAGATAGGGAGGAGGTGTAGGGGCTGGAGGAGTTTACAGAGATAGGGAGGGGGTGTAGGGGCTGGCGGAGGTTACAGAGTTAGGGAGGGGGTGTAGGGGGTTGGAGGAGGTTACAGAGATAGGGAGGGGGTGTAGGAGGTTGGAGGAGGTTACAGAGATAGGGAGGGGGTGTAGGGGGTTGGAGGAGGTTACAGAGATAGGGAGGGGGTGTAGGGGGTTGGAGGAGGTTACAGAGATAGGGAGAAGGTGTAGGGGCTGGAGAAGGTTACAGAGATAGGGAGGGGGGTGGAGGGGCAGGAGGAGATTACAAAGATAGAGAGGGGTCTAGGGGCTGCAGGAGGTTACAGAGATAGGGAGGGGGTGTAGGAGCAGGAGGAGATTACAGAGATAGAGAGGGGTCTAGGGGCTGGAGGAGGTTACAGAGATAGGAAGGGGGTGTAGGAGCAGGAGGAGATTACAGAGATAGAGAGGGGTGTAGGGGCTGAAGGAGATTACAGAGATAGGGAGGGGGTCTAGGGGCTGGAGGAGGTTACAGAGATAGCGAGGGGGTGTAGGGGCTGGAGGAGGTTACAGAGATAGGGAGGGTGTAGGGGCTGGAGGAAGTTAGAGAGGTAGGGAGGGGATGTAAGGGCTGGAGGAGGTTACAGAGATAGGGCGGGATGTAGGGGCTGGAGGCGGTTACAGAGATAGAGAGGGGTGTAGGGGCTGGAGGAGGTTAGAGAGATAGGGAGGGGGTGTAGGGGCTGGAGGTGGTTACAGAGATAGGGAGGGATGTAGGGGCTGGAGGCGGTTACAGAGATAGGGAGGGGTGTAGGGGCTGGAGGAGGTTACAGAGATAGGGAGGGATGTAGGGGCTGGAGGCGGTTACAGAGATAGGGAGGGGTGTAGGGGCTGGAGGAGGTTAGAGAGATAGGGAGGGGGTGTAGGGGCTGGAGGAGGTTACAGAGATAGGGAGGGATGTAGGGGCTGGAGGCGGTTACAGAGATAGCGATGGGGTGTAGGGGCTGGAGAAGGTAACAGAGATGGGGGGGGTGGTGTAGGGGCAGGAGGAGATTACAAAGATAGAGAGGGGCCGAGGGGCTGGAGGAGGTTACAGAGATAGAGAGGGGTGTAGGGGCTGGAGGAGGTTACAGAGATAGCAAGGAGGTGTAGGGGCTGGAGGAGGTTAGAGAGATAGCGAGGGGGTGTAGGGGCTGGAGGAGGTTACAGAATTAGGGAGGGGGTGTAGGGGGTGGAGGAGGTTACAGAGATAGGGAGGGGTGTAGGGGCACACACACACACACAGATGCATGCACAGACACATACACACACAGTTGCAAGGACACACTCACACAAACACTCAAACATACACACGCAGACACACACAAACACGCACACGCGCACGCTCACACACCCAGTCACACGCAAACTTATGCACACAAACACACACAGACACACAGAAAGACGTACACACAGAGAGAGACTCACACACACATTCAAAATCACACCCAGTCACAGTCACTTACAAACACACACACTGACATACAGACACACAAACAAAATCGCTTATATATGCGGAAAAACATAGACACACGCATCCAAATGTACACATATCCATATCAAGACAAACGATTGCATCTATTGACATGTGTACATGTATGAAGCCACATCATATACAGACACGTGTACACACACAGATAAGCAAATCTATCCACAGACACACAAACCCATACAGACACACGGTGACCGGAACAGAGAGGAGCCCGTACAGAAACACAGGAACATGATCATTTGAAAACACTGACATATGCAGGGATATGAAGACATGGACACAGACACACAGACGTGTGTGTAGGAGCACAGACGCAGACAGGAGTTTGATGCTGGAAGCTGGGAAGCTCAGCTTGTTACCACAAACAATATTTTCTCCCAAATTTATTCGAAATGCAGATACGGAGAGGCGGTAATTGGTACTTGGTGTCCAATGGAGTTGTGCTTCTGGAGGGAGTACAGAAAGCCAAACGAAACAAAACCCCACGCTGCACAGAGAGGGGCAGCACCATAAATCACTCAGACAGCCTGTGTTTGGAACAGTCACTCTCGGTGACCTGCTATTGAATATCGCAGGTGCGGGGAAAAGACAAACTGTTCCAGCGGGAGGGTGAGGGGGGGCGGCAGGGGGGGGACACGCACAAATATCAGGCATTTTGGGTTTGCTGATGATTCCATAGCCTGCGTTTCTATGGTAACGATACAGAGAATACACATTCGCAAAACAAAAGCAATGGAAGCTCCCTCACCCCTGCCAATGGGCGGCACGGTGGCACAGTGGCTAGCACTGCTGCCTCACAGCGCCAGGGACCCCGGTTCGATTCCCAGCTTGGGTCACTGTC